>NC_134490.1:92709647-93009647 GCF_040206685.1 Ascaphus truei
CCCCCCCCACTTTCCCTCCCTCACCCCCCCTCCCCCCCTACCCCGCTCCCCTCCCCCCCATCCCCCCACCCACCCCCCAAACCCGAGTAACCTACCTTTTACCTTCCCGTTCCCCCCCGATGCAAAGGGAACTAACGCTGTACCCATGGAGGTCCAGACACCAACGGAGGAGAACAACATCCACGTGCTGCTCCTCCTGCCCATCAGAGGTCATCATCTCGCGATCCCGACGGACGAGACCAGCACCCGGCCCCCAACCTGAGGAGGCCCAACTCCAGGAGGGGAGAACCAGGGACTCGGCAAACAGATGCTCCCTTCCAGGGACAGCAGCCGGAGGTCCCCTCCCCCCCCCGGTCCCACAGCGGTCAGGTTCAATGCGCAAACATTGGCCCCACTCCCAGCCCCCCCCCGCCTTCTCCCCCAAAGATAGACCCACTTCCTCCTTGACCCTCACCGCGAGTGGCCTATTCTCCCCCTCCCCCTCCGCTCCCCCTCCACCCCGAAGATGCGCTCCCCCCCCACCCCCCCAACTCCCCCTACCCCCAAAGTGTCCCCCCCCCTCCCCCTCCCCACTTTCCAGTCAAACCACAGCCCCTCGCTGGGTGCCCCCCTCCCCAAAATGACTGTGCTGTCCCCCAATATACCCCCAATGAGACTCCCATCTCCCAGGACTATTATGAGCTATGCACAACCACCCCTACCGCTATGACTAATGTATGAACATCTAACATCGGAGAGATGACAGGGAAGGTGCAAAAGAAGAACCCAAACCCTGTCATCAAGTTCTTTGCCCCGGCACAGCGCCTGGTAGACATCAGCCCTGAAGGGCAAGATGGCGCCGAGGAGGAACCGGAGCACGAGGCACGCAGCAGCCGACATAGCCCGATCGAGACGGATCCCCCCGTCCTAAATAAAGAATTTTTTGACTCCCTCATAGTCACAATGAGGAGGGGGGTCCAGGAGGACACGGAGAAAGCTCTCCAAACCATACAGGCCGAGGTGGGAGCGCTGACGGAGCGGACGGAGGACATCGAGGCAAAAATGGAGGGAATAACAAACGAACAGGCAGAGACCCATGAGGAAGTCCTGAGATGTGGGGAGGCGATCCGCGACCTGCAAAGTGCACTCGAGGACCTGGAAATAGAGAACGGAGGCAGAACATCCGCCCTCAAAAATATCCCTGAAGATATCACACACGAGGAACTGCAGCCCTATCTCCGCAGACTCTTCCTGCAGCTTGTGCCCGACCTGTCTGAACACGACCTGCATACCGACCGAGCCCACAGAGCCCTAGGTCCAAAGTCATCAGACCCCCAACCGTCACAGAGATGTGGTGCCTTAGAATGCACGCATATTCTGCAAAAGAACGAATCATGGCGGCTGCCAGGGGACCTGCGCTCCGTGACGATGGACGGAGTGGCAATCCAGCTCTTCAACGACCTCTCCCGTATAACAATAAATAAAAGAAACGCGATGCGTCCACTTACCTCCCACCTCAGAGACCAAGGGGTTAAATACCACTGGGGATTCCCCTTTAAGTTAGTGGTGCTTCGCAATGGCCGCCACTACACGGTGTATGCCCTTGAAGATGCGAAAGACTTTCTAAAAGCATTAGGGGAACCCCCCCTCCCCTGAAAAACAACCGTCCCCCCACTGATGCGACGACGGAGACGGGCCCCAGGAAAAACCCCGAGCATCGGAGAGGCTGGCCAGCCAACGACTTCGGTGAATCCTGACGACCCCCGCTGCCTTCCGGAGCTGAAGGAGCCACAGGCATCCCGCACAAACCATGCCCCAGCTGATGTAACGATCGCAGCAGACGGCTGCCACTAAAGACCCCAGCGGCCAAGAGACCCCACAGGCCCTGCAGGCCCCAACACAACAGCCCACGATCCCTCCCCCCCCCCACACCCTGCCCCCCCTCCCCTCTCTTCCCCCACCCCCTTCCTCCCCTCCCCTCTCCCCCCTCACCCCCCTTCCCCCCACTTTCCTCCCTCCCCCCCCCTCCCCCCGTACCCCGCCCCCCTCCCCCTCCATCCCCCACCCTCCCCCCAAACCCGAGTAACCTACCCATTTACCTTCCCGTTCCCCCCCGATGCAAAGGGAACCAACGCTGTACCCATGGAGGTCCAGACACCAACGGAGGAGAACAACATCCACGCGCTGCTCCTCCTGCCCATCAGAGGTCGTCTTCTCGCGATCCCGATGTACGAGACCAGCACCCGGCCCCCAATCTGAGGAGGCCCAACTCCAGGAGGGGGAGAACCAGGGACTCGGCAAACAGATGCTCCCTTCCAGGGACAGCCGCCGGAGGTCCCCTCCCCCCCCGGTCTGCAGCGGTCAGGTTGTATGCGCAAACATTGGCCACACTCCCAGCCCCCCCGCCTTCTCCCCCAAAGATAGACCCGCTTCCTCCTTGACCCTCACCGCGAGGGACCTATGCTCCCCCTCCCACTCCGCTCCCCCCCCACCCCGAAGATGCGCTCCCCCCCTCACCCCCCCAACTCCCCCCTACCCCCAAAGTGTCACCCCCCTCCCCTCTGTCCAGTCAAACAACAGCGCGCGCTGGGTGCCCCCTCCCCCAAAATGACTGTGCTGTCCCCCAATATACCCCAATGAGACTCCCATCTCCCAGGACTATTATGAGCTATGCGCAACCATCCCCTACCGCTATGACTAATGTATGAACCAGTAATGTCTAAAGAAGAGCTAATAATAATGTTTGAACGCTGTGTGGGTTTAGGAAAGGGCCCTATTTAAGGGCGCCCCCCAGAAAGGCATAGCCCCAACTCAACTTATAAATGCAATGTGCCCCCTCCCTCCCCCTCCCCAACCCCACCCCTATCCCCACCTCCCCCCACCCTATCCCCACCTCCCCCCACCCTATCCCCACCACCACCTCCTCCCTCCCCCTCCTCCCCCTCCCTCCCCCTTCTCCCCTCATCCCCCTCCTTCCCTCTCCCCCCTCCCCTCCTCTGCCTTTACCTCTCCCCCCCTCCCTCCTCCTTCCCCTTCCCCCCCCCATCTCTCCCCCCTTCCCACTCCCCCCCCCTCCTCCCAATCAACACAAGGACCGCGCTGGTTGGCCCCCCAAAAGGACTCCGTCTACCCCCATCTTACCCCAAGGTATTCCCCCCCCCAGGTCTGAACTGAACTATGCATAACCACCCTATTTCGCTCTGTATCAATGTACAAACCATTACTGACTGAATAAGAGATAACTACAATGTCTAAGCGCTATCTGGGTCTAGGAAAGGGCTCCTCCCGAGAGTAATGTCTAACCACCAATTAAAGTTGTAAATATCATATGCCCCCCCCCTCCACCCTCCCTCCCCCCCCCCATCCACCCTCCCTCCCCCCATCCCCTTTATATATCTCTAAAGAATTTCTACACAGGCCCTAGAGCTCCCCCCCCCCTCCCCTCTCCCCTGCTTCCCCTCCCCCCTCACATTCTGGCTCCAACACTGAGCGGATCCTTCCCCGCAGATCAGATCAGCTCTCCACACATAGAAATGTTATATATCCCTGTGTACGTACCAAATGAAGCCTCACATCCAGGTTTCCCACCCCCCTCCCCCTCCTCCTCCTGCTACTCATCGGGGGTGTCGGACCTTGTGACAGAGGCTTTGGGGAGAACAGATGTGACGTTCTTGAAAGCCTGTCACATGGTACTTGAGCCAATCAGAGTAGGGATAGACTTCCCACACTCTGATTGGCTACCATACCATGTGAGGCCGGCCATCTTTCAGTTCATGACTTCATCTTAAAGGCAATTAAAGCACAGCCAAATCTGATTGGCTGTGCTTTCATTGCCTTTAAATGACATCATCATTTTTTTTTTGTCGGCCAAAACACATGGTTTTCACGGCCCAATCAGGGCCGTGAGAACCATATGATGAAAATGTGACATCATAGGCCTTTAAAAGCCTATGTCGTCTCATTTTCAGGCTTGGCGCCGAGGAGGAAGGACCTCCTATGAAGAAAGAAGACCAGGGCATTGCGGATGAAGATAAGAAGACCCCGGAAGAAGAAAGAAGACCCTTGAAGAAGACAGAAGAAGATGGAGAAGACCACACAATGGATTACAAATAGAAAAAGGAAGATAAAGACACTTGTGGATTGTAATGGATTTTTTATTTTATGGTTACTGGTTCCTGTTGTTGGATTAGCTGCTCCAGTGGTTCCGGTTCCCCTTGATTGCTGTGACTGGTTCATCTAATGGTAAAAAAAAAAAGAAAATGTATTTTAATTTTATTTTACAGGATTTTTGGACTTTTTTCCCTGACGTCCATTTTTTTTTAATGTCCATTTATTTGTCCTGAATGTATGTATGTCACTATGGGTATACATACGTACAGGACAAATCAGTGGTTATATTGTATGTTCATTTTTAATGTGATTAAATTGTTTTTAATGCTCTTTTATTGCACCTGTATTTATGTCTGTAAACTATAGATGGACATACATACAGGTATAATAAAAACGTGTTGGCTTGCCTTGTTTGGATGTTTTTTTGCATGGTAATTTGCTGCTTTGTGTAAAAATGTGTTGCTAATGTACATTTAATGTTTGCAAATGTTTAGTTAAATGCTGGTTTCTATAGATTATTTTATTGGCTTATTTTTGGCATATAGATGTTGTTTGATAGTTACTTTGTCATAGATTAATTTACACAATGGTTTGATTGTAGGATTTGAAGTGTGTAATGAATTGGATTGTAATTGATTGGTGATTGGATTAATTGATGGTAAATTATTTGTGTTGATGCTTTGTTTTTTTTTAATGATTGTATCTGTATCTTGTTTGGAGCATTGTTTGACATAGTATATATCATGCAAAGATTATTTGTATCGTGTACACATTGTCAAATTGAGTATTTGTATTTTGATGTATTAGATATTGATTGAGCTTGGTGATGTTAGATATTGGGAGAGATTTGTATTTGGCCATGCACAGTATTTATTTGTATATTGGTTAATCATGCATATACAGTATATATATATATATATATTATAATATATATATATATATATATATATATATATATATATATATATATATATACACATGATTAAGCCACTACTATACACTATACTATACACAAATAAGTGGGTATCGGGTCAGGGTGGGCTTAACCCCTTAATGACTGTAGCAGTTAATAACCGCTAAGGTCATTAAGTGGTTAGGGGACATTTGTTTGGCACTTGTTCTTATTTTGTATATTTTTCAGCACACCACTGTATGGATGGGGAGGAAGATGCAGCTGGCCTTCATCGTGGGTGCAGGACAAGGGTGAGTACAACATGTATTTAATGTATTTATTGTATTAATGTATATTTAATGGGAAAATGCATTATTATCCATATGTGGATAGCCACTAAGGTAATGAAGCTGCTTTAATGTATTTTTATTAATATTGTGTGGTAGCAGGGGTCCCCCTGCTCCTGCACACTATTATTAAAATTTACATTAATGCAGCTTCATTACCATAGCGGATAGCCGCTATGGTAATGAATTTTTATTTATTGTTAACAGTTTTTTAATACTAGTGTAGATGTGCAGGGGGTCTCCTGAGCTGAACCCCATTGGTTTCAGGTCCGAGGACCCCCTACTTCAGGAGTTACAGGCCCCGTTATGGGGTGCCGGTATCCCCTGCACTTTAAAGCTCCCGTGTCACGTGACCGGGACATTGAAATTCTGCAGGGGATACCGGCACCCCATAACGGGGCCTATATCTCCTGAAGTAGGGGGTCCTCGGACCTGAAACCAACGCGGGTCAGCTCGGCAGACCCCCTGCTCATCTACACTAGTATTAAAATGTATTTATTTATTGTGCGATCGCCTGTAACAGCCTTGCATGGAGATAGCAAATCTCCATGCAAATGTAACAAGTGGCTTTTTTTTCAATCAGCTATCGTACGGGAACTTTAAGAACGCTAGCAGGGGGGAAATACATTGCACGCACGATAAGCCCGTTTTGGGCACGTCCGATAAAAAATGGGCTGAGGGCATTAGTGAATCGCGCCGCCGGCTTAATTTTTTATCGGACGTGCTAATTTTTTTCAGGCCAGCGCGAAAGCTCGGAGCTTAGTGCATAGCCCCCATAGTGTTCCTAAATGTTAATCACTAAGGCACAGCATACACTACCGACACACTTTATTGAAGTGTGGTCGGTACCGCAAGCCGGGAAATCTCCCGGCTTGCTAGTGGCCGCCCCTCGGCGTGCCGCGCGTCATAGACGCGCGGTCACGCGTCATCGGGAGCGTGCGCCCCCTGCACGCGTGTTCAGGGGCTCCCCGAGGGAGCCCTGGTGTCCCGCGATCGCGGGACAGCGGCAGGGGGTTCCGGGGGACCCGGCGGACCCGGCAGCGGTAGGGAGAGCGCCCCGATCGGAGGGCGCTCTTCCGCTGCTTCGGCGTGCGCCCGTCACACTCGGGCGCGCGCCAGGCTACTGCTGCGGCACAGAACGGGCAAATGCTCGAATAAACTGTGCCGCAGCAGTACATGTCACACTTCCCATGCTATTAACGATCATTGTTTTGTTTTCTCTTTTCTCTATGCTGTGGAGGAAATAAAAAAAACAAAGTATAAAATGGGTAGTGTACTGTAGGATCTGCTGATAAAGTCTATCTTCTTGACATGATTCCAGGCTTGATATGTTTTGCCAAAAGATTGAACTAAATGACCCAAACTTATGAGAAGAGAAACTACAGTAATAGTAATGACCTAAATAATTTGGCATTTGGATGTTCATTAAGGTTTCTTTATTCACTGTTGTATATATGACGCCACTTTCCCAGCAGCACTCTAATTGGCACAAAATAAATATATAAATATAGAATACTGTGGGTTTGGGTTTTGAGCTTGTATGATTGTGTATGTCTAATAGTGCATGAATAAGTCATATATTGCCAAAAAAACACTACATTGTGATTCTATACAAATGGAAAGAGCTACAGTACAACCCTGACAGATGTCTAACACACATGATAGATGTGACAATTCTCCTACTTTATTGTCCAAAATGCCTTCCTACAGTATAAGGCAATCAATGAAGAATAATAAATCTAAACTGGATAGTGGAGCCACTTATTGTAAATGGATAAAAATATGTGGCACATCCTATCTCAACAGACAGATTTTACTTCTTTAAATTACATTTTCAACTTACTGTACATCACCTTTTTATAGTGCCATCAAATGCATATGAAATTAATGGTAGTCTAAAAAACATACATTTTCTAGGTTTATTTCTGGACAGTTATTATTTCTTTGCAGTAAAAAAATCCCATTTTGGTTTTCAAAGCACTTAAAACTCACTCAGGACATGACGTCAGCCACTACCATTCAGAAAAGGCCACTTTGCAGAATGCCTACCAATATTTCAAGAAATTTAATTTAATAAAGGTTTATGAAGCTATTACATCAGTGTAAGATGGTATTATACAATATGCCAAGAACCAAAAGTTTCAGAAACTCCCATTTATCACCATCCAGGATGCATATACAGTGTAGTATGTTTGCAATTGCATACTTACCCAGAAAGTTGTCTTAAAGTTGGTTTTATATTGCTCACATTTGTAAAATGTTGATCATCTTATTCTATAGGAAGATATTAAGTTGCTGTATTCACTCAAACATTAAGTTAAAAACAGACAGTTTAGTAATGGGTTCACTAAATGTACTAGGAACTGTACTGGTCAAAATGTGATGCTACTGTATCAATTTTTAATTGACTGACAATATGCTACAAAACCTTTTCAATTAGAAAACAGATAAAAACTTAATTTCCACAAAGTACTGTATATGGAAGTCTCAAAGAAAGTATCCTTGAAATAGTTAGTTGGCCAACTGGAATTAAAATTCTCAATATATTCTAGATACAATTCCTGTCAGCCTTGGTATTCTAAAATGCATTACACTACTCTAAAGCTAAAATGATCTGACAGTCAGAATCAAATGCAGTTCAGCCAAAGTATATGTCAGAATTCTTACTTTGCATGGATACAATATGATTTCTTAACATTTTCAATAAATTTGAAAGAAAACATAGGTATTATTTTAAAGTACATCAATTTACATTCAGACAATTATCAATGGTACAGTCCTATAACCAAGGATGGTGTCAAATCTATATTGAAAATAATAAGATTATGATTAGATTGTTTTAGATTTGCATTTGTTATTTGATTTCCCTTGTTAAAATTCAATAGATGTAAAAATGCTCAACATTACTGTACATTCACCCCCATCTATAAATAATCTTCAATTACATCATTTGTATCTCTAACATACTACTTTTTTAGTTGCTTAGGATATTTTAAAGACAAGTTGTTGTTTTTAAACAGATCTACCGTACACATATATACAGTACATGTCAACACAATTATTTAGAAGAGAAAAGCACTGGCTGAGATTTGTAAACTTACCCAATTGTCGCTTTTCTCTGTCAAACTGTGAAATGACAGTAATCGTGAAGTCTATACCGTGAATTATGTCTCCATCTTCCTAGAAGACAGTGTTATTGATTAGTACTACATCAAGGTCTTTACCTCAAGTGCACAGCATGGAAGCATTTCATTTTCTTTCTGAACATTACTGTGTTTAAGATAAATTATAGCAGGTCTGAAAAAGTAAATCTTCTGATCATGAATCAAAGTGTTTCACATTGTGCAAAGCTTTGATTTATAACTAAAACGCTAGAATGTGACTCCACATCTGTACTGCAGGCAATATTCTACATTAAAGACTAAGCGCAACCTTTACACATGTATAATATAACATGTCATTCTTGCAAGGACTACAGCAAACTACAATCATTCCAGTTTCTTAAATGGTTTATTAAACTCTTGTTAATTAAATACAGTTTACAATTTACATTTCTCATAATATACACAACACCAATTTCGTAGGAGCTAAAAACTACTACCCAATTGATTGCAATAATTAAGATTATCTATTAACCAACTCAATTACTGTATGTCTGTTCTTTGCATTCACTCTGTGCTGATATTTAGCAAACAATTTTCCTGCAGAAGTTTATTTTCATTGTGCAATATGGGCATCTGGATTTAATCAGAAAAATTGCCTAATTGCCTCGCAATAACTGTTAATGGATTATGCCGTACTTCCTTAGCTCTCATTTCTACATTACCTGTTTTAGCACATCCTTGTGCACCATGGTAATCTCCATTTTCCCTCCTCCTTAACTCCATCACAAGACTCCCACCTTTTTGCTGATAAATGTCTGCCTCCAAAACGCCATCCTCTGTCTGCCAAAATGCCCTCCTGCCTACTCATCAACTCCGTCTTACCTCATCCATCCGGCAAAACTCCCTCCTTTGTGCTCCCTGCTCTAAAATTCTCTCCTAAGAAACAATATTCTCTCCTACTAAACTCAAAGCAAGAAGTTTGGTAAGAGGAAGAAGTGTAGTTTGGTAGGAGGGAGTTTTGATAGAGGGAGGAGGGAGTTTGGAAGAATGGAGTTTCAGAGCAAGTAGCATGTAGGAAGGAGTTTGCTAGGATAGAGGATGACTGTTTAAAGCAGAGAGGAGAGAATTTAAGTAGAAGGAGGATGGAGTTTAGTATGACAAGCTAGGCTCTCCTAAAATGGACACTGTACATTCCAATTACATAATGCGCGTGTGTGCTTGCATTACTATGCACTACATAATGTAGTTCATTCTTCACAGCATTAAGCGATCAGTGTGAGACCTGCGAGCCTGTATTGCAGGTTGGCAGCGACGAAGAAACTTGATATGTTTTGATTGTAATAAGAATATTCATGCAGTTAAAGTTGCATGCAAGTTTCCTCTTCCAGGTCAAGTAATCATTATAATGAATATGTTTTAACAGTACTCTCATACCATAATATTAATCTACAGTACGTTGCTACTATAACAACCACTTAAATGACATTCCAGAAATGTACTGATAGTTATGCCAGAGGAGGATGACAACTGTAAACTGTATAATTAAGACAAGATTGACTGTTTTTGGATGTTATTAACCATGTGGTTGCCATAACCATCCCGCAAACATCACTCATCAGAATGTCAACTGCAAGCAGTGAGCAGTAGAAAGTGTGCTACAATTGTAGAGCTGTCCAACAGCTGGCTTTCATCACTGCTAGAACCCTGAATAGCAGAGGTTGTGAATTATGATCCTGTTGGGCTGGACAGTTCCCCCAAGCTCGCAAGGTGCCTTTGGATCTGGCTTGTCAGGGGGCATGTGAAAATCTTTTAGGAGGTAGAGAGTGTGAGTCATTTAAATATACTTGGCATATCCTATTAGCATAACTCCCAGGTGTGCCCCTCTCTGTTTCTCTCTTTTTTTCGCCATGAATTGAATGTTGTAACATTCAAAAACAAATTCGAAATAAGAATTTGTGGCGGGTTTTCCTGACATTCGCAAACGAATAGGAATATAGTAGTGGCCAGTAGTATTGCAAGCATTTGTATTTATGTATGTATGTCTTTATTTATAAAGCGGAAGGAACAGAGGGCATAGCGGATTTTGCAAATTCAAACTCATTTGGTGTTGGCTCAATAAATGAGTTTGAATTTGCAAAATCCGCTGTGCCCTCTGTTCCTTCCTCTATGTACTCAGAACTGACTGCAGGCTTTCGTTCTAACATTGGAGCACCGGTAATTGTATCATTTTTCTCTTTTTAAGGTGTGCAGCACTCCTCTCTTTTATTTATAAAGCGCCACTAGTGTACATAGCGCTTCACATTAGTAATACACGTGGCAATCATATAAATAACAAATAATACAAATAACAGATCATGGGAATAAGTGCTTCAGACATAAAAGTAACATTTCGGAAGACACCTCTCCAGAGCCATTCCATTTCTAAAGCTTAAAAAAGAAAAAAAAGGAAAAAAGACAGTGTCGCTCCCTCAAATGAATCTTTTTGGAGCCCCTAATAGCGTGAATAGGGGAACGAAGCAAGGCTCAGAGTGACAGGAGGTATTACTGGCCCTGATGATACTGCAGCTCAATCAGAATAGGATATATCCCTGATCCTTGGTATGTTAGCGAAAAGAGTGGAGATGAGCGCATGTGAGAGGCATGAATGAATAAATAAATAAATATACAATAGGTGGGAGATGATAATACTATAGATACTCACACGGGCATATGTGAACAGGATCCCTCAGCGTAGTCTTTGATGTTCTTGATCTGGTCACGAAGTGAGGTCATCTGCTGAAGTAGTTGCTGTCTTGTGTTGATCGCTTGCTGATGGTTTCTAATACCCGTGTGTTCTGGCTCATATGAGCCGTAGTGAACGCACAAGGGACACACACAGAAGGGATCACAGAGTGAGTGAACACATGCGGTTCGAACACACTGCGGTGTCAGAGAGGATAAATAAATGAATACACTCACACAGGCTTGTGAGAGTGATGACAGTTAGGGCAACTGTTTGCAGCATGTGGTCCATTGTGGATGGTGACTTTTATCTGTGGTCTGGTTGTCTTGCAGTGGAGCATACACACACAAACACATAAAAACCCAAAATGATTGGAAGGAGAATGTGGCTACATTTGGGTGTGGTTGAGTGATATAAGATAAAATAAAATAGACTCAAACGGGCTTGTGTGAGTGGAGGTGATGAGGGCAGGGTTTAACAGCGTAGGATCCGCTATACTTGCTGTATCTGCAGTCACGCAGTTTGCACTCAATGTGATAATCAGGAAATCAGGAAGGTAAAAGAAAGTGATTTTATTAAACAACAGTTAAAAGCTCAAAGACTTACATAAATAATGTAGTTTCTGTGGCTGGAACCAGTTCTGGTGGCAGTGAATCCCTTTATCCGCGTCCGAGTGTGGGGCTGTTTCCCAGAGGCTGGAAGTGGCTACGGGAGTGGTAGTAGGACAGGAGGGCTCCACGCTACTGTATGCCTCGAACTACAAAAAATACAAATATAAAAATAATCATGAATAATACAAAATGCAGTCTTTATTCAGTTCTTCTGTCAGATGAAAATTGAGGGCTGGTGGATAATCATGAATAATGCACATGATAATAATATTAATTAATAATATATAATATATAATAATATATATATATATATAATAATATAATTTTTTCCGTCTTTATCTTCTTCCTCATTCTGTGTCCAGTACAGTAGTTCATTGAGAGAGGAGAGGTTTTATGTACATCATGACTGCAGTTTAGATACTGCACTATTATGGTACTATACCATACTTAACTGTACAAACAGTTCACAAACTTTACACGATACCCCCCCCCCCCTCTCCTCCAGTCCATCATTTTTTTTCTGAAAAGACAAGAAAAAAAATTAGTGCAGTTATGTGCATACTGTATTATGGCATTGTGTGCTCTATAGTACTGTCAAACTAGTCTATACTGGAACTACTGTATACTGTGACTACTGTTAAATACTTTGTAACCAGATGGCTGGTGCTGCTCTCTCTGGAAAGAAAAAAATTGAGCAGTTAGGTGCATACTGTATTATGGCATTGTGTACTATATAGCTACTCCATATTGGACAACAGTATGCAGTTAGTACTGTCAAACTAGTCTATACTGGAACAAATGTATACTGTGACTACTGTTAAATACTTTGTTACCAGATGGCTGGTGCTGCTCTCTCAAGGAAAAAAAAATCTGTGCCATACTTACCCGTATCATACAGTACTTACAATACTACAGTACAGTACTATACCATACTACCTTCCCGATGCTTGCCCATTACGCGCGATCACAATGGGCAACACAGTCGCAATATGGCCAATATATTTATTGCATCGTTCCACTGTGAGTACATCGTTCCAAAAACTCAGTATACCTTTCGCCAACTCATCCTTTTTGGAGGGTTTCACGACTTTTCGGATATGGTCCTTCAGCTGATGCCAGACCATTTGGATAGGATTGAAGTCTGGCGATCTGTCATTGGAGGGGGAAAAAAAGGACAATTAGTTAAAGAGATACAGTACACAGTAAAAACAGTGGGAAAAAATGAGACACGGTTACCGCACTTACTCCGCTGGCGTCTTCACTCAGTTGATACCGCGCTCAAGGATATGCGCTGTTGACGCGGCGTCCTTCGGATCGTTGTCCTGGTAGAAACGGTGACCATCCGGGAACTCACGTGTGATGTATTCCACAATCTCAGGCACTATTTTCTCTTGGAAGAAAGCTTTATTCATGATTCCTATAACATGAAAACAAAAGTGCTCAAAAAACTGCACACTAGTACAGTACAGTGCATAAGGCAAAAGCGTGACATACATTTTACTGTACCTTCAAAGATGATGGTGCATCCTGGTCCACACCTAGAGATGGCACCCCACACATGCATCTTCACCGGGTGTTTTGGATGCGACTTCATAGATATGCAACCTTTTTTGTGGAATGCAAAGGTGGCAAATCTCTCCAGCGAAACAGTAGACTCGTCAGTGAAGATGCAATCCTGGAAAGTTTCTCCACTGTCGATCCATGCCTGGGCCTGGACCACTCTCTTGATCTTGTTAACATCCGTTATCATAGGGTACGCTCTGTAATGACAAGGAATAATTTTATAGGTACCGTACAGTTTCTTAAACAACACTTTAACCTCCTGTACTGTCCAGTGCTAACCTCACACGTCCATATTTCCATCCAATTCTGCGTCTCATCTTCTTTATGCTGGTCTCGGATACAGTGAGATTGTGATTTTGCTGCAGAGTGTACTTGACCCTTAATGCACTCTTCTCATCATTCTCATCACTTATTTTGTCGACCAGAAGAGTTGTCTCCCTACAATGCACAGAAAAACAACAATCCAATGAGTTACAGTGCAGTAGGCCACAAGTACAGCACATAATTTACAGTAAAAATAGTATAAAATGAGATAGATCTACACAATATATAGTTCTATTAATATGCAGCAATATAAACAATAGATATACTGTAGTTATATAAATATACCGAAATAACTATAAAATGAGATAGATCTACACAATATATAGTTCTATTAATATGCAGCAATACTGTATAAATAATAGATATACTGTAGTTATATAAATATACCGAAATAACTATAAAATGAGATATAAAGGTAAACCCCGTTATAACGCGGTCCTCGGGGTCCACCCCGAGACCACTGCGTTAGTAACGGGGTCGCGGGGAAAAAAAAGGGCCGCCGCATCGGCTTATCATCACTCTCTTCCCCCAGCAGCACCCTTCACCCCGCGGGACAGGAGATGGGAGCGGGGATGTCCCTCCGGTCCCCGCTTCCCCCTGTCACCGCGTGACAGCCTGCAGGGAAGGAGATGGGAGCTGGGATGTCCCTCCGGTCCCCGCTTCCCCCTGTCACCGCGTGACAGTCCGCGGGACAGGAGATGGGAGCGGGGATGTCCCTCCGGTCCCCGCTTCCCCCTGTCCTGTCACCGCGTGACAGCCCGCGGGGAAGGAGATGGGAGCGGGGATGTCCCTCCGGACCCCACTTCCCCCTGTCACCGCGTGACAGCCCGCGGGGAAGGAGATGAGAGCGCTGATGTCCCTCCGGACCCCGCTTCCCCCTGTCACCACTTACCTTCTCCCCACCGTTGTCCCCGCTGCCTGCGTGGGAGGAGGGGGGGAGCAGGTGGTGGTGCTGGTCGCGGTCTATCCTCTGTTCCGACCTCCCCCCCCCCCATCTGTGTAGAGTGAGAGAGTGTGTGTGTGTATGTACAGTATACAGTATATGGGAGAGAAACTGTGTGTGTGTATATGTGTGCTATGTGTGTGTCTAGGTGTGTCTAAGTGTGTGTAAGTGTGTCTAGGTGTGTATAAGTGTGTGTAAGTGTATAAGTGTGTGTAAGTGTGTGTAAGTGTGTGTAAGTGTGTGTAAGTGTGTGTAAGTGTGTGAAAATGTGTGTAAGTGTGTGTACGTTTGTGTAAGTGTATGTAAGTGTATGTAAGTGTGTGTAAGTGTGTGTAAGTGTGTGAAAGTGTGTGTAAGTGTGTCTAAGTGTATGTAAGTGTGTGTAAGTATTTGAAAGTGTGTGTAAGTGTATGTAAGTGTATGTAAGTGTGTGTAAGTGTGAGCAATGAGCAGTGTGTGTGCAGTGTGCAGTGTGTGCAGTGAGAGTGTGTGCTGTGTGCAGTGTGCAGTGTGTGCAGTGTGCAGTGTGTGCAGTGAGAGTGGTTGCTGTGTGCAGTGTGCAGTATGAGCAGTGTGCAGTGTGAGCAATGAGCATTGTGTGTGCAGTGTAAGCAATGTGTGCAGTGTGAGCAGTGAGCAGTGTGTGTGCAGTGTGTGTAGTGAGAGTGTGTGCAGTGTGTGCAGTGTGCAAAAAAACCCGGGAGCCACGGGAAAACCGCGTTATAACTGAATCGCGTATAACGAGGCACGTTATAACGGGGTTTACCTGTATCTACACAATATATAGTTTTATTAATATGCAGCAATATAAACAATAGATATACTGTAGTTATATAAATATACCGAAATAACTATAAAATTAGATAGATCTACACAATATATAGTTCTATTAAAATGCAGCAATATAAACAATAATAGATATACTGTATTATATAGTTATATAAATATACTTACGCATTAGTTACAGTTGGTGTCCTCGTGCGTTGTTTGGTTTTTCCGTGTGCATGATAGCACACGGTGGTTGATGGCACAACAAGGCCAGAAGCAGCTAACCAGCGTTGGATATCTGTAATTCGGTGTCCGCTCGTGTACATCTCCTTAATTCTCATACTGAGATCCTTTGAAATCTTTAAACAGGCATTGCTGCGAGTAGAAAGAAATGCAAACACAAGAATGTATATTCGATGTTTAGTCAATGTGTATTCAATGTGCAGTGAATCCACAAAATGGATGGTGTATTTATACGTTAATGACTCACATTAGAGTACGCCCACTTTCAACACCTGTACCTCGTCGCCATGCATAAAATGTTACACACTTTGCATAGCCCACCACTCCATGATCTTTATCTGAACTTGCCCTTGTCCAGATACTGCATTGTGCCATCTTCTTCTATGGATCAACCCCGATTCTACGGATGCAAGAAGCCACTCGCTTCTGCCGTGCCTGTCAGGCAGAAAAAGCGAAAGGCGGCAGCCGTTTCCACGCCAAGGCCAAAGCAACAGGCTAAGGCCAATAAAGAAAACCTTCTGTTGACCCCAAAGGCTAAG
This sequence comes from Ascaphus truei, assembly GCF_040206685.1. NCBI lineage: Eukaryota > Metazoa > Chordata > Amphibia > Anura > Ascaphidae > Ascaphus > Ascaphus truei. The sequence goes on from NC_134490.1 coordinate 92,725,793, forward strand.
AGTTTTAATACACGTAAGCCTTATTATGTCAAGAAGAAATTCGGTGATGTACACTCAACGCAAAACAAATGGCAGCCAACCCATCAAACCCGCAGACCACATCCTCGTTTATGCTTCGACGACTCTGCCGCCGCTCTCACGGAAATCTAAAGCCATACTTCTCCACTACTCGTCCACGACACTTCCGCCACTCTCCTGGAAACCCACAGCCCATCTTCTCCACTGCTCTTCGACGACGGTGCCGCTGGTGCCCCTGAAATCCACGGGTCACTTTCTCCATTACGTTTAGACGACTCTGCCGCTTCTCTCCCGGAAATCCAGAGGTCACCTCCTCCATCCCTCTTCGATGACGCTGCCGCTTCTCTCCATGGGACCCCCATCTCATCCTCCGTAGCACCCATCCACCCAGATGTCCACAGCATGACATGCACAAGAACCAGCTCATTAGACCGCATGCTGAATGGGTTAAGTGTGGATATCCCCGGGAACTCTACTGTGCTGGTAAAGATAGATCTGCTTTTAGAGACCATGCTAAATATGGATCAACGGATGCAGAAGATGGATCAACGGATGGAGAAGATAGAGACTGACATAGCGGGGATACATAATTTGCTCGGTGTTCATGCCCCTATATCCCTGATGCCGGAGCAGGAGGGTGGCATGGATGTGATGAATGGGACCTTCGACCGCCTTCCAACACCAAGCGCACCCCCTCCACCAGAAGAATTTGTGTACATGTATGCCGTTGTGGAGGAGGATAACATGACAACCCCATCAAGACCATGCCAGGAGACAACACGGCGACAAAGACAGGAGGAAAGCTTCCTCCCAGACAACCTACCCTCGCCCACCGCCACAAGCACACCCGCTCCCAGAAGAACACCCGCTTCCAGAACCCAACCTACATACGCTTGCCTCGATACGGTGCCCGACATCATCTTGCGCGAGCTGCCACCGGCACTCAGGGATACGTATAGGGTGATGAGTGCTGGTCTACCCCAGAAGTATGCCATGTTAATTTTTAAGCACCACGTGTCCTACTTAGTGTACTGCGGGTTGGTCTACAATGTGAACTACGAAGGAAATGGCGAAAAAAGGGCACTTCCTGAAAATTTAAGAAGGACTATTGTAGAGGAATTGCGACGCTATTTTTCAATTATAGATCCTTTAATGAAAATCGTTCGAGACTCCATTAATGGCATTTTGCACCATACAAGGCATCGGCCCTGGAAGTACAATCTGGTGGGGATCGCATTTGCCTGACTGTTCAACTGTTGTTTATTTTTTGTAAATGTTTTGACTTTCTGTACTTTAATAAAGGAGATGTTGCGTTTTTTAAATTTTATGAATAAAGAATTTTTTTTAATAACACCATACTGTTGTGCTGTACATGTTTTGATTTTCTGTACTTTAATAAAGGAGATGTTGCATTTTTTAACTTGTATTAATAATGAAATGTTTTTCCTTACTGTACACATGATCTGCACAATTCCAGTCCCCGAGGGCCGCAAACAGGCCCGTTTTAAAGTTTGTCCTTAAAACCGGGTCTGTTTGCGGCCCTCGAGGACTGGAGTTGTGCAGACCTGACTGACTGTAAATGTTTTGACTTTCTGTACATAAATGTTTTCACTAGCAGTAAACCATACACCTGTTGATGTTTTGAATTGCTGTACATGTAAAATGTTTTTACATTGTATTTGTAAATAAATGTTTTTGTACTTACTCCACCACTAAAAGAAAATGTTGATTTGTTTTAAATTGTTCCATTGTCTCTTTTTATACTGTAACAAAATACAGTGTTTCTAGAACATACTGTACAGTACTGTCCAGGCATACTGAACTGTATACTGTAGGCATGCTCAGTACTGTAATCACAAGAGTATTACAACAATACATGCTGTACGGGTTTAGAATACACATATGTACTGGAATACATGTAAAATAAATGTATACTTTTTATTTTTTGGGGTTTATTATACAGTATATATAAAAAAAAGTATTGTATACGGTCTGAAAACAACAGCATACTGTTTCAGGTATTCTATCCTAATCAATAACAACGGCCACTAAACTGTAGACTCCGGTACTTGTTTTTTTTTACTCAGATTCAGCAATGTGCAGGCATTGTAACACAAAGCGATATTATCCATCGAAAACCCTCCATTTGCCGCTTTCCGCATGAAATGACAAAGTTTTCTGTTCTGAGGAACAAAAAAAAAGTAAAAGTTTTACTGTAATGGTCAGTCATTCCCCTAAAGAAGTTCCCACAGTCAGTTCCACCAATAATTATCTCAGGGGTCATCTCCTGTTCACATGCGCATGCGCCTACCGTCGATGTGATGACACGCATATGCGTTTCAAGAAGGTTCCAATGCGCATGCGCCTAGCTTTTCACCAATTGTGCAGTATCTACTTATTTTGCTTACAGGAGAATCGCTTGACTTTTGAATCGCATTGATATTGATATTTTCAAAATAAAAAAACCCAGAATAAAATACGGCAACATTACTCACCATAGACATTCCCAATCAGCTGGCGCCGAGCCACTGCCAGTCCCGTATTATTGATCATACACGTCGTTGACAGGTGACAGCGGGACTACTACACCTGTAGTCAGCTGATGAGGCTGGAAATCGCTTAGGTACATGCAAGCTTGCTCGAATCTGTACGCAAAATCCGGCTCAGGCTGCAGGTATCCGGGCGGGGACAGACAGCAAGGGTGCCGGTCAGCAGGTTTTCACTGACGGTTGGACCGTTATTGGAAGCCGGTGCTGGTGCTGGCGCATTGCTTGCCTGCGACTGACGTTTCTTAGTTGGTTTTAACATGACCTTTCGCCTTTTGCAGTCTCCATGATCATAGATACGGGAAAAACCCGGTGATACACACCAATACCCTCCAATAACATCGGGATCAATACGAAAAAAACATGGATCGCTACATAACTTTTTCCTTATTGCACGCTTCCACACATGAGCATCTGGCGAAAATTTGTAAAAGTCATAGTTTTCGATAAAATACTGATAAATTTGAACAACTGTTGCCATCTTATCATCTGTTGCATCTGTTGCATTAATCGCGGCCCATATTAAATAAGCGTACGTTCTGTCGGGTTTTTGGAACACAGACTGCAGTTGTGCAGTCATGGCGGGACTCTCAGGACAATAACCAGACCAGAAACTGTGCTTGTTTTTTTTTAATATGAAAAGCCTAAATTGATACATTATTGTAACTTCTTCCTTCACTCCCAAGGCCAATTTACAATGGACCACTGTGGTATTTTTTTAAACACCTGCATGCGCATTACAATTCATGAATATCTGCCATCTGGCGGATACGAAAAGAATTGCAACCAATTAAATCCGAACCATTATCAATAAACACATCAACCGCGGGTGTGAATGCAACATGAATGCGGTATAAATGCGGTCAGAATGAGGCATGAACGTGGTGAAGTGCAGTAAAGTGCGTGGCATTTGGAACAAAATCCCGAAAAATTCGGTGATGTTGGAGAATAAAAGGGGCCGCGGCTGTACAAAGTTCTAATGAGACATACATGCATGCGCATAAAATAAAAATAGTATGAAAAGAAGAGAAAGCCTATCTAAAGTATTGATTAATACATAGAAAGTGAGGATTTTATATTCGGAAGAAGACGCAACGTTATATTTTTGTAATACTGTACTTCTTTTCCCTTTATTATCATGTATACAGTACAGTATGTGTCCTCATATTTTTTATGTGTATGGCTAAGGAGCTTCATACTACTGTATACAGTATGAACTCGGAACGTTAATTATTCTCTGCTTCAAATAAAAATCTTCAAATTTACAATTACTGTGCGCGCACGCACAGACTTGCAGAAATGTAAGGCTGTAGGTTGAATTGCTATTAGACTTTTAAGACAATAGCTCGTGATCGACCACTTTAGTTTCTAGACGGTATTGCAGACATCGCAAACATATCGAAAACCGATCGAAAAAAAGAAGTACATTTCTAAACGGTTGGAAAACGAGAGCGTGGGGCCGTGGTTATCAGAGAGGCTCGGCTTAGCCTGATTTAAAATAAAGGCTGGTGCAGCTTTATATGATTACCATGTGTATTACTACTGTGAAGCGCTATGTACATTAATGGCGCTATACAAATAAACAATGCTTATTATATTCAATTTTATTGTAAGTGTTCAATTTTAAATATCATAAAGTTTAGTTTTAACATTATATTGGTCTGCACTATGGTATCATTTTTCTTCACATACACTTGGTTGCTGAGCTGATTACTGGAGACTGCTTCATAGAGTGGAGAACAACATCCCTAGCAGAGACCATTGTGTGTCTAAATCGCTTGTATACAACTTACATCTTGTAAGTAGGCACAACATACGAGCCAAGACAAGATATCTAATTTTGCACCTTTGAAATAACTGTCTACACTTAGATTGTTTTTGTCTTTTTTGTTCTATTTCCCTCCATGCTCCCCCTGGAATACAACGAAAGTCACGATTTGCGGGACTACCGAAACCAGTCCCTACCAGCTGGGTTTGAGCAGGGGGTTTGAACATTTTAAATATTTACACCTGCACGTTATTTTGAGCACGTCTTTATTGTTATACAAATAATTGATTTTGTTTAAAATATTCACTATATAGTTTGTAGTGAAACACTTATAGAGCTAGCGCCGTTTTTTCACCTTCACTCAACACGCTATACAAATAAAGACATATTATAAATACCTGCTGCTGTTGCCTTGGTCTCCACTGCAGGAACCGGTCCTGGCCCCTTGCATACCCTCTCCACACACACCCGCTGCTGACTCCTTGGGGCTCATAGAGTAAGATGGTCCTGACCACTTGCAACACCGCTCCGCATACACTGGCTTCCAGACCCTCGACATACACTGCAGATGCAGGACCTGACCTCTGCGCCGCCCCCCTCTCTTCCCCCTCCTTTTTTTTTTTGGTTGGGGGCAAGGGCATGTGTTTGGTTGACCCCCTGTATGCATACCCACAGTTTTGTTTCTTCCCCCCGCCCCCCCTGAGAGCTAGAGTCGAGGGGGGGTGAGGGCGTCTAGAAAGAAAAAAAGAAAGTATGTATGCATACAGACGTTCAACCAGACATGTGCCCTTTCCTCCCCCCCCCCACAAAAAGGGGATCACCATAATCTAAGTACTCACAAACAAAATCAAAGAGATAAAATAAGATATATAACTCTCCAAAGGAGCGCGGATCTAAAACCACTTCCAGACATAATCATTGAAAAAGAGACAAGTGGTCCACTCCTCTAGAAAAGTGAAGTTCAATACATGGAAAGGTTAAACAAAGTTACTGTTTCTATAAATGTTAATGTTGTTGCCATTGTTCTTGATCGAGTTAAGGTTAAGACACCCAAAAGTACCCAGAACACTCAAGATAAACTTGGCTGGCTCGGGATCTGGTCAAGATACAAGCTATATCTCCTTAATATAGGGAATGCACCGCGAATGAAGGTAAAAAAACATAAAGTAACAGAAATAATAAAACACAAATGCCAGTAAAAATAGCAACTTGGAATGCTAAAGGAATCAACAATCCCATTAAACGTAAGACAATTTTGAAATACCTTAAAAGGAAAAGAGTAGACATACAGTAGCCTTCCTGCAAGAAATACACCTAGATGCTAAGGAGTCAGCAAAATGACAGAGACTGGGTGGGACAATGTATATTTTCTCCTGCTGAACACAAAAAGACTAATTTTATTAGTCTTTAATTTTAAGTCTTTAAGATTAATAATTTTATTAATTAATAAAAATATCACAATAGAAATAGTTTCACCAGAGGCCGATGGGAAGATTATTAATCGTAATAATCAAATGCATGGGAAAAGAATACTTGATGGGAAATATATACGGCCCTAATGATCATAATCCCCAGTATTTCAAAGATCTAATCCAAAAAATACTAAAATATAAATGTAATAATTTGATCTTGGTGGGGGGGACTGGAACGCCATACAGGACACATTTATGGATAGATCAAGTAACAGGAAATATGCCCAAAAACAAACACACAGACAAAAAATATGTCACACATACGAGATGCCCTAGGAGTTGTTGACGCATGGAGGACCTTCAATCCCACAGAGAAGGAATATTCATTTTACTCCAAAGTACATCTCTCCTTTTCAAGAATAGATGGGCTCTTGATTAGCGAAGGGATGTTTAACAAAGTCTCAAACACTGAAATTAGTGACATCATAATATCAGATCACGTCCCGGTATTCCTGGAAGTAGAGCTGAGAATATCTATAAAGGGTCCAAATACAAGGAGATTCTCAAATTATCTGGCCCAAAACAAAAACTTATAAAAAATATTTACACAAGTGTTGGAATGAGTTTGAAGCCAGCAACGAACAGCACAAATCTAACCCGTCCCTATATTGGGAAGCCTCTAAGGCAGTAATGAGAGGCCAAATCACATCATATGTCAATAGATGCAAGAGGGAAGCTGTCACAGTGGACTGAACTGATCAACAATTTTATATTTTGGGGAACTAGATTGGGCACACAAGTTGAGCAAAATAAACTGACATTTATTTCCTAGATAGACAGACACTCGACAACATTAGAATATACTTGACAAAAATAATTACCGAGGGAGAGAACGGGAGAGAATGTCCAGAAGTAAAACAAAGCCCGGATTATTGTCCTTTTGCAAGGGGCGCACAGTGCCAGCCCAATAAGTCCATGAATATGGCAAAGTTCGTTCTTGTCCATTGGGGTTCGTTAGATAATCCCCCAGCACTAACGAAATCCTGAAGCAGAATTGTGTCCCTGGTTCCGTTGTAATTAACTTGTTGCGTTCAGGAATCGTTACGGCTGCTCTCATCCACTTGTAGAAGCCAAGTGGAAATTCGTTCACATTGTAGATCAAAGACGAAAGACAACGGGGATAGCTCGGGGGGCATGTATATAGGGTCTGAGATCATATCTCCAACATACCCACCCAATCCCTCTCGTGGGAATTTTCCCATTCACCAATCCCCAACTTGCCCACAGTTTGCAGAGAGGGCACTATAGGGATTTCTGGTTAATACAGCACCTGTGTGACATTGAGACCTTGGCTGCTTAACATATGTGAATTCCCCTTTTTACCTGGCATCTCCCAGGCTGGGAGTGGGACTCGGGGTGTGAACTAGCCCAGATGGCTAACAGGATCTCCCATTCAGAGGGCATCCCGGCTAATTCACACATCCTGGCTTTGGGGCTTTCATGTGCACTACTTCCCTAGATTCACAGGCTCTGCCTCAACAGGGGGTCTATGAAGGCTGCATAGGAAAGTGCCCCAGCTCATGGGTGTTAAAACATTTGGTCCCTGGGGGCATTACAATGACCTCATCCTGCCTGTACATTTAAAACTGCAGCCAAAAATACACTTTATTAAAAATACATGTTTGACTTGTCCTAAAGTTATACTTTTAATATGTGTGTGCTTGGGGTGTTACTCTGGGGCTGCACACCACATTTCAGGGTGCTATTCTTCCCGTTCCCGAGTTAGGGCTTCTCCTTGAGCTGGCAATGCTGGGCTATGGGCTTCTCACGTCAATTGACTTGCGGTTAATCGAGTTCCCACATCAATTGACCGAGTTCCCAAGCCAATTGCCGTCTGCTTTGAAACCGGGATGGGATACATTGTATCCGATAACCACTTAATACTGAAAAACGCAACCCTTTGATTCAATTGACCTTGCGGTTGCGATTTCCAGCCTCAGTAATAGATACCTATACCTCTCAATGGAACAAAGAGACTGCACCACGCTTCTCCAATTAACTTGTGGTTTGGGGCTCGCAGCGGCATCTTGTGTCCAAAACCAGTAATGCCGGTATACATTTGTATACATTACCGCAGGCATATATAATCTTGCAAAATGGGGACAATAAGGGACAGAGGGAAAAACAGTACATGTATGGTGCATATAAAATTAACCCCTTCATCCCCAATACGAAATAGGGTTAACCAGCCGAGCATACTGTCTTTATTAATGCGCTGATCAACCCCATTTTCGTTACGGAAGCGAACAAAGGTTTCCATATAGCAAGCATAGAACTAGGACAAACATATAAAACTCTAAAAATGAATTATTCCCCCAAAAATCGAGAGAAATATATGCAGAAAAAGTCAGCATGTGAAATCTGGTTGGATAAACAGGAAATTAAAAAAAAAGATAGCTAAAGAAGTCAAACTCTTTAACTATGGAAACAAAATAGGGAGACTACTGGGAAACCTCATGAGAGGCTTTAATAAGATTAGACCAAATACAAAATGAAGGACATAGGAGCCTGAAAACAACGAACATATCTGTAGTATCTTTAAGACATACTATGAAAAACTCAATGAGAAGGGGGACATTGAAACAGAGAAAAGGGAACAGTTCTTTAAAAAAATAAAGTTACCAACAATCACCGATGAACAACTAGAAAGCAATAATTCCCCAATTACCCCGAAGGAATTGACAGACACAATACGAAACCTAAAAGGTTTTAAAGTGCCTGGCCTAGATGGGATGACAGGGGAATATTTCAAGATACTACAGGATAAGGTCAATACCCCTTTACAAAAAACTTTCCAAAATATACTAGAGGGAGAGTTAGACCTGCCCTCTAGCGACCTGGCTCATATTAAAATTATTCACAAGCCAGGGAAAGATCCTCTTATGCCTGAATCTTATTGACCCTTTTCCCTGATAAACCAGGATATAAAAATATTAATTAAAATACTGGCAGATAGACTAGCCAAAATACTGCCCTCAATTATCCACCCCGACAATTAGGCTTTATAAAATATAGGTCATCTGTAAAGAATATTAGAAACATTATCTCTGTAATTCAATGGGTTAAAACACACAAGATAAAAAACACGGCACTAGTTGCCATAGATGCGACAAAAGCGTCCGATAATATCCATGGAGAAGTTCGGAATTAAAGGAAACTTCAATATGGTGTTGAGAACACTGTATAACAAACCAAAGGCTAGAACCATTGCAGATGGGTGTATTTCAGAAACATTCTAATTGCACAGGGGGACGAGACAGGGTTGCCCCTTGTCCCCCCTGCTATTCAATTTGGCCATAGAACCGCTAGCCCACTTCCTGAGGCAAATGAATGACTTTCGAAGAAATTAATATGGGGAAACTGAGCTTGAAGATAGCTATGTTCGTGGACGACATTCTCATGTTCATGTCTAACCCAGAATCATCAGTAGACAAAATACTTAAGACTATAGCAAATTTTGGCTCATTTGCCGGCTTCAAAGTCAACGGCACTAAAACTGAACTACTATATATATTAAAGCCGGATGAGTCAACAAGGAAATCAAAATCCCAGTGAGGGTCACCAAAGCCCCAATTAGATACCTCGGAATCAATTTAGAAGCAGACTTAATAAAGGTATATGATAATAATGTCAAGCCCATTATTAAAAAATTCTGGAAGAATTGAAAGCTTGGATGACATTTCCTCTGTCACTCTTTGGTCGAGCTTGCGTCATCAAAATGATATCCTTTGGCAGGTTGTTATACCCACTACAAACACTACCCCTACTTATTAAACATAAAGACATCAGTGAGCTAAACAAAGGGATAAATAAGTTTCTATGGATAGGGAAAAAAAACCAGAATATTGTTGGCCAAATTACAAATGACTAAATATATGGGCGGAATCAAGTTCCCCAACATAAGAAACTATAACCTCTCATGCCTCTTAAGACACGTGGGTGATTGGATATTGGGAAAGGATTTCTACATCACCCCGGAGATAGAGAAGCAATTCTCAGTCCAATTCTCTATAGCAGAATTACTACACCTAGAGTGGAGCAAGATCCCCCAGGAGCTCAAAACCAACATACTAATAAGAGATATTATAACCACATGGAGAACAACAAGAAACAAATGTAATTTGTCATACTGTACTCCATCTCCAGATTTCTTCCGATCCAAGATAACCACAAGTTCTCCCCAGGCAATGACCAACAGTCTTTCAGAAATTGGGGTAAAAAGGGGATCTGATATCTAGATCATATCATAGACAGCAAAAAACAAGAATTCATGCTGTTTCAAAAACTGGCTCAGATATATGACCTTCCAGATAAAAAAAATGTTTTCATATATCAACTCTTAAAATATAGCAAGAAACTGCAAGACTACAAAAAACACATATTAAGCAACAACACATTTGATAATTTTTTTAGGATAACAATTGAAGTGATAAAGGCGCTCAACGCTTGATCCCTTGTATAATTGTAATAGACAGATGAACAATAATGGACATGAGGGTATGTGAGAAAATTGAAGTAAAGTCCCCAGAAGAACCAATAATCCCTGAAGGGCAAGAAAAAGGCTAAACTAACCTAACCTAACTCAAGCCCTCATTGGGATGGCTCCTCGACTCACAATAGGTATTCAATGGAGAGGGAGTGGCTCAGTGAGTAAAGACACTGACTGGCACTGAGAGTTTGAAGCAGGGAAGCCTGGTTCAATTCCTGGTGTTGGCTCCTTGTGACCTTGGGCAAGTCACTTTATCTCTCTGTGCCTCAGGCACCAAAAACATAGATTGTAACCTGTGCCTGCAAAATGTCTCTGTAAAGCGCTACGTATAACTAGCAGCGCTATACAAAAACATGCTACTATTATTATTATTATTATTATTAACAATACATGATACTCACAAAAATCCCCTTTTTCCAATGTCCTGTAGAGGCGTGCAGCCTGGTAGAGAGATGCTGGTCTCAGAAGGTAAATAGAGCAAAGAGAAAAACCAGCGCACTGCCAAAGTGGGTCCCAAGCCAAAGTGTTGTAAAAAAATCTTCTTTATTTAATCCATCTACAGTAAAAGTGGAGGTTAAGACCCTCCTATGCGTTTCATCTAAACATACACTTTATCAAGAAGATTTTTTACAACACTTTGGCTTGGGACCCACTTTGGCAGTGCGCTGGTTTTTCTCTTTGTTTGATAATTTTTTTAAACAAAGCATGACAACGTACAAAATAGCTGACTAGAGACGAAGACACGGAAAAGATAAACAGGAAAAAACTGAGATCTTGGCAGCAAGACTTCCAGGAGATTGGAAAAACTAGTATCCGGGTATGTTAAAATATGTAAAATAATTACATCAGAGAACTGGAGAGAAATGCAGTGTAGACTAATGCACAGAGCCTACAGTATGTCCCATTTTTCCGCCAAATACAAAATATTGAGGCGGACACAACAAAATGCCCGAAATGTGGTCTGTTGAAGGCAAATCTCAAGCATTGTCTTTGGTCGTGTGAATCCATCTCAGATTTCTGGGTACAAGTATTACAATTCATAAAAAGGGTTACAAATGTGAACTGGGAGAAACTCCCACTCCCTATGATATTCATTAATACAGAGCCATGGTCAATTAAAAAAACCTTAAAAGAGAAGCTATACTTCCTACTGAGTGAATTCTCCTGACAGCCAGAAAGGCAATCATGACAAAGTAGCTAGACACAGAGGCACCAAACATAGCACTAATCAAATCTCTACTCATCAAACTAATCACTATTGATAAAATAACATATGAACAAAAATAAACAGTCAACATAACAAATTTTATTCCAAGTGGAGGATGATAATAGCATCCTTCAGACAACAATAACAGGATAAATTAAAATGCCAAGTAAGACAGCCGAGAGGCTATAACAAAGAAGTCACCTCAAGATAAAGTATAGAGGGAGTACTAGGCAAAGGAGGACATTTCATCCCCCTTTCCAAGATGATCGCAATCCCTAGCCAGCCAAGGAGGAGGCCAGCCAAATAAGGTAATTACAAATCTACTTAGCCATACTGGGTGTGAGGATTCGCCACCCTGACGGTCGCAGACCATCTCCTCACCTCAACAAACCTTCCGTGCCAGATACTCAGGATGCGCGGTCTCGTGGCCCCACTACGTGCGTGTGCACGCGGATTTTGCATGGTCTTATCCCCCATCCACGGATTCTGTCTCCGCCCCCCCCCCCTCTGACACATGACGGGTACGTTCACCCAGCCTCCCCGCTGGTGCGTGTCCCAAGCCCCGCCTCCGCTCTGGTGATGGACAGAACCGGTGCATGCCTCGGGCTCCGCCCCCTGACCCCCATGACACCCAGGGGTCCGCACGCGATTGATCCCGCCCCCTCATGCTCTAAGGACATCCAGAAGCGGCGTGGGAGTGACACGTGCCCCAGGCTCCGCCACCTGACCTCCGTGATGCACACGGGTCGGGCGCGCGATCGGTTCTGCCCCCATCCCTGATTAGGCTGCATCATAGGGCACACCTGTGTGCACCAGCAGCCCTGCCTTTATATACCTTGATGAGACCTTCATTCTTTACTGAGCATAGTCTAGTGTGACGCCGTGCCTTTCTGCATTCCAGTTCCTATGACATTGCCTTGCTGATTAAGTCTTGTTGCCTGACATTGCATGTCTCTTGGATTCCGCACCTCTCCTCTCCTGATACGGCTACGAACGACCATTCTCCTGTCTCCAGTCCTGACCTTGGCTAAGTACTCCAACGATCCGATACTCTCCTATCCTGAACCTGGCTACATACCCCGACAATCCGCTACTCTCCAATCCCGAACTTGGCAACGCACTCCGACGATCAGCAACTCTCCACTCCAGACCTGGCAAATACTTATACTATTCTCAAATCTATAACCCTGACCTGGCTTGAACGACTACTCTACATCCTAGGCGCACCCGCGTGGTTGTGGGTCGGCGTTAACCAATTCCCTACCTCAGCACCGCGTTCGCGCTTTGTTTGTGGTGAGCTACGCGTTACACTGTGGTAATAGTGTTCCATTTGGGTTAAATAAGTTTATGTTCGAATTTAAAAAAAAAAAAGAAATAAAAGGGGACAAAGACTGAGATACATACAGTAGGATACTAAAGGTACAGTTAGAAGGTAATTGACAAAAAGCCCATTATGGAAGACCAATGCAATAAATACAAAGAGTGTATAACCTGAGGGGGGTCGAACCAAAATGAATATTATCTGGACAACATTTACCTATCTGAGAAATGTTTAAGTGAATATGTCAAAAATTTATTGTAACAAAATGTACTGTATATGTATACAATCATCCCAATAAAAAAATATATTTAAAAAAAAAAAAGCCAAAAAACTATTGACTGGCATGGTGGTGCTCCCATGCCACCTGGGCATGAGCTGCCACTATGCCAGGCAACATACATCCTGCCAATCTTTCAAAAAAGCCACTATTCTAAAACACATTCAATGTTAATCCTAAAAAAGCCACCTGGGCATGAGATGCCACTATGCCATGCAATGGTGCACCTACAGAAAATAAAAACACGTGTACAATTAAAACAATATTGCAATTCCTGAAATACAGTATTAAAAAAAAGCTCCAAAAAACTATTGAAAAAAACAATCCAATGCCACCTGGGCTTGAGCTGCCACTATGCCAGGCAACATACATCCTGCCAATCTGCCAAAAAAACACAAATCTAAAACATTCAATCTTAATCTTAAAAAATCCAAAAAAACAATTGAATGGCATGGTGAAACTCCCACGCCACCTGGGCATGAGATGCCTCGGCCATGCAATCGTCCACCTAAAATAAAAATAAAAACATGCATACGATAAAAACAACATTGCTATTCCCGAAATATAAAAAAGCCAAACAACCAATAGAATGGCATGGTTGTACTTACATGCCCTGTGGGCATGTGATGCCACAATGCCATGCAATGGGAAACCAAAAAAAACCATGCATAGAATAAAAACAACATTGAAATTCCTGAAATACAGTATAAGAAAGGAAAACAAACAAACAATTGAATGGCATGGTGGAACTCACATGCCACCTGGGCATGAGATGCCACTATACCATGCAATGATGCACCTACATTTTTTTAATTTCTATTTATTGTGTGCATGAGCAGTGGGTCTCCTGAGCTGAACAAAGTTTATTTCAACCTCGGGACCCCTACTTTCCAAGATACAGGCCCCGTTATGGGGTGCCGTTATCCCTCTGCTTTGTTTAGTTCCCACATGGATTTTAACATGAGGATATTGGCACCCATAACGGGGCCTGTATCTCGGGAAGTAGGGGGATCCCGGACCTGAAATCAATGAGATTCAGCTCCGGAGACCCCCTGCTACATTACTGTAATATTAGAATTTTAATAAAACCCCCACGATCGCCTGTGAGAGGCACACAGTTAGAGTGACTGATTCAGCCTATATCTTACTGCGCATCTCTTACAGACAGGTAGACCTGGTAGGATTAACAAAGCTGGGACCCCCTGCTGTGCTAATCCGATAGGCCATTAGTCTGCAATGGACCATCTCACTCCACCACGCGGCATAACACAACATTTACCCAGGTAAATGTTCGAATAACAGCCGCTGCATCTGTTGATAGATAGATAGATAGATAGATAGATAGATAGATAGATAGATAGATAGATAGATAGATAGATAGATAGATAGATAGATAGATATCAGCAGATATGCTGTCACCAGTCCTGCATTTAGGCTGATTGTGTTAGCTCTTCTAACTCTCATGTACTCTAGTGGCAAGTATAGCTTCAACATTAGGTAAACAATATGTGTTTTATGGTTACCACTAATAAGTATTATTTTATACATGAATCAAGTAGAAGTAAGAAAAAGGGGCTGATAAGAATGTTGAAAATTAAAATACAGTTTAATATACTGTATATGGACAATCACCTCATGATAATGGTTACATATATTTCTACCAGTGATGCACTGTTTACTTTCAATATTTCTCAATGTGCACCATACAGGTACTTCTTCTCACCCTATCCTTCGTGGGCTAAAATATTGTTGTAAATCAGTCACTCACACTCTAAATTTCTTGAATGCTGAGAATATATTTCTAAACCCATTAAGATATTGTTTCTCTATTTTCTAAAATCGTGTGCATTCTTCCCTGAGAGGAAACTGGGTTTCTGGAATATTAATAGCTATGTTGTTAAAATACCAATGCTTCCTATAAAAGCCAGAACAGATCAAATAAATCATTAGTGACAGAGGAAGCAATACATGTACTAGACATGCCTGAGACTAACAACACAATGCACAATAGTGTTCTCCCAATATGTATTGCATCTCTAAAGTATTGACAACAACAATAACTTGGTCATAGAGGCAGCTCCAAGCTGTAAGTTAAAAAGCCTATTAGTCATAAATTATTTGAGATTGTCTTCTTACTTGACTGACATGTGTTGTCTCAGATGGCAAAAAAACACACATATATACGACTCTATTGTTGAAAAAAATACAATACGGATAAAAAAGAAAGGGCAGTGGGAACAGCGCTAATGCAAAAAATAACAATTAGTGACAGTTAAGTGACTAACATAATATAAGTACACACTTTGATATTAAAGTGGGGGCTGCCAGGAAAAGAGATCCACACAGACCAATACAGACAGTAAAAACACATAAACCGGCGCCTCCAAAAGGAAGTAAAAATATATAGCCTGACCGATAGAGTCCAATGCGGCTGGGATGAGATCCAAGGATGTATCTTCAATGAAGTCTCACAGAACGACAAACAAACAGATAAGACAACAACACAGAAGAAAAAAAGAGAAAAAGATCATAGTGCAACTAAAACAAAAAAATCACTGATAAGGTATACAAGAAATGGTTGCAGTTTTAATGAGATGAATAAAAATATATATAAAAACAACAAACACTGGATAGTTGGGCAAAAGACACTTATAAAGCAATGGCATCCGGTAGGGATAAAATTGAAACCCTACTTACAGCACAGCTGATAAAAGTAAGCCCGTAGCACAATGTCACTATCCAACACCAAAGCCTGGTAGATGGATGTCGCAGCTCTGCCTCTGGAGCTCCACGATTCCGGAAACCGCTGGAAACCGCCGCTGGCCACACACTCACGATCAGCAGGTGTGCAGGGGATGAAGCAGGCAACAGCCTGAACCCAGTGCTGCCGAGGGACGCACCGAGGCAATGCACGCAGACCGCGAGATCTCGCGATAACTCGGTGACGTCACTGCTAGGCACAGAAGCAGGGGAAGTACCGGGCAAGTACTGGGGAGCTCAGAGAGCTCAGACTAGGTGTAGAAGGACAACGGGCTATCTGGGGAGAACGCCAAAGTCTCTGTCAATAAAGTTCACCATACGCGTTTCGTGACGTCAGTCACTTCTCTTCCCCTGACGATCGGACTCCTGACGAAGCTGCCATGCCAGCGAAACGCGTTGAGTGAACCTGCAGCAGTCCAGAATTGTGCCATACATGCCCCAGAACCCGTGTGGATCCATTCTGTGATCGCCGACGAAACCGGAAGTGACGCGACGGGCTGGACTGGAAGTGACGCGACCTCAGGAGTGGGGTGGATGGAGTACACCTATGCTGTGCATCGATTTTTATGTGTCATAGCACATGTTGATCATGTAAGTGCAATATCAATTGCCCTTTTCAATATATCATTAGTGAACATACAGTGTTGCACTAGAGTTGTCTTTCATTCCATTGAGGGTTTGTCCTGCTGACATCAGGGAGTGTTCACAAGCAAGACTGGGAGCTGAAACATTTTCTGAACACCTAGCTATATATATATAAATATATATGATACGAACCAATCCAAAGACCAGTAAAGAGACAGCAGACCGCACGGGGTTAATCCAATAGTATATATTCACAACATACTATTGGATTAACCCCGTGCGGTCTGCTGTCTCTTTACTGGTCTTTGGATTGGTTCGTATCATATTTACTCTCTATGGGACTAGCATCTGCTATTACAACATTTTCAACTACAGTGTGCTGACTGAATTTCATGTGTGTATATATATATATATATATATATATATATATATATATATATATATATATATATATATATATATATATATATATATATATATAACCCTTCTATGGTACCCCACCCGACATGAGATTGGGGGGTACACTCCTTCTGGTCACTCTGAGTGGTCTGGGTGCTGTGACCTGCTGGTAAACAGGAGGGCTGAGGGCTCCGCGGTGTTGTGGGGAGAACCAGGACAGGGACAGGAGGTGGTGTGGGACAGGGTACCTTGCTCTCTCTGGGTGGTGCAGTGCCTCCAGCCAGTAGGGATCCCCAGGGGTCTCCAGAGGAGAGACCCCCACCGACACTCCATTCTCCTCACACCAGGAACAGTGATACACACACAGCAGCTTCTTTCTGTGGTTCTTTATTCAGAGCAGCATACAGCAGAACATCATAGGCCTGATCTTGCTCTCTGCATTTCTGCTCATGGCAGCTTAACTTCCCCTCCCTCCTCACCCAGGTGGGGCAGGAGGGAGAGAACTCTTCTTGGCTTGCTATCTCTCTGAAGACTTCTGATCACTCACTGAATTTGGGAATATGTCTCAATTTGAATATCCTCAGGGAGTGTTTCTAGCTTTGAATCATTACAACTCAAAGCTGGATACCGATTGGCTCACACACACATCAGGGGGTGTTCCAACCCATATCCACCCTTTGGATTAACACATTCAAATGTTGCTTAGGTCTGCCCCTGAATATTGCTACATACTCAGAGCTGAAATGCAAAACAGACCAACTGGAGGAATTAACCTTTCCACTGCCTGTTCTAACAGGACTGACAGAGGAAAGGCCCAGAATTAGCAATAGCTGCCGAAGGCCAGGCTATATAATCCCTCTGGTAAAACTCCAACCGTCCCGGCTTGGACTGCAGCAGGTATAACCCTTACCTTGCTGAGCAACACCTGTAAATTACATGAGCTGAAATGCAATAACTCCTATGCACTCCAGCTTGACAGAACTGACATACTCACTAGTGCATGGACACAGATACATGGCAATACAGTGACTAACTAAACAGAACCATTTCTACTACAGCAGGAATAGAACACATTAATAGTAATGAGCAGGCTTCCTGATCATTCTCCCAGTATCATTAGGTAGATATGGGAACTCATAGCCCATCTTTTTGAACCTATGAACTATTACTCGGGCTGCTCTACTAAATTTCACCAAGCTTCTGTCAGTAGCAGTACCCGGCAGCACCCAGAATATAGGACCTACCCATACAGGGGTCCCTTCTGCCTCCTCTATGACAGGAGACAAAACATTTTCAGATTGCATTGAACTTATCCCCTCATCATCACAATCCCCCCAATGCACAGACCCTTCCAATTGCATAACAGACATAAAATCATATTGTCCATAGGGAGCCACGGGGCTTCCAGGTGAAGAGGGCCTGGGGGTCAAGGGTCGCACCTTGGGACTGGTGTTGGATGGGGAATGCGGGGCAGATGACTCAGGGACTGGGGCCTCCGGTGACAAGGGGCCAGCACCAAAGTCTCTAGGGGCACGTTCAGGGCACTCTCCCCGGGAGGAGCAATGGCACAGTCCTGGGTCAAGTTCAATTTGCCCCTCCCTATGCTCTTACATCAGCGGGCTTCAGCCAGCGCCTGGGCCTGAAGGGCCTCCCGGGACTTCTTCCGCTCCCTGCATGTCAGGAGGAAAGGATCAACCGGAAGGGTATTACTCACCGGAGTGGCCTGGATCTCTATGGAGCTCACCCGGCCGGGCGACTCAGCGGCCATGTTAGATCCCAGTGGTGGAGTAGCAATGGTAGTCGATGCAGTAATCAGGGGTGGTGCCGGCCGGCACTTCTCCTGCTGACGCCGCAGATACAGCTCCGCAGCTTTCTGGGCTTGATCCCAGCGGGGGTCTGTAGACAGGATATGCAGCTCACCGCCATGAGTAGCAGGGCAGATCCCAGCTGCATTGATTACGTGGGAGGCATCGGCCGATACCTCTGTGGTGTAGCACCCACGCTGGCAGCGTGGGTCAGATGGAAGGCACCAGCAACAGTTACTGGAACTGACAGCTCCACAGCATACTCGGGTACGGTGGAGGTAATGGTAGAGACCTCAATGATGTCATCAGCCTCTGTGCTGCTGACAGGCTTCTCAGTACACAGGCCCAGTCTCTCATAGAGGAGCAAGCAAGGCAGCCTGGCAGACACAACCACCAGTGTTTGAAGTGGAAGTGCATCTGGCCCCTCACTTCCTGTTGCTCCGTGGAACACACTTAGCTCCTCCCCCTGGTAGATAGGATAGTCCAATCCAGAACAAGCAAAGTGGGAGGGGTTTGAACAGTCCCCGCACTTTCTTGCAAGCTGAAGAGCAGCACAAGCTTGCAAAATGCAGAAATCCTTGCAGAACAGCACATGGCTTCCCTGGTAAGGCGGGAAACGCCATTTTGAGCACAAAGAGAGTCCATGCGGCCCCCAGAGGAGCTGGAGCCGCCATTTTGAGAGCACAAAATACATGACATCCCTGTAGGAGCAGGAAACGCCAGATTGAACATAGTCCAGCACAGTGGGGTCTCCGTTTGCATTCAGGAGCCACAAATACATTTCTGTCCCTGTAATCTTTGAGTATCACGCACCCTGGGGTAGCATCAGGGAACGCCTCGCACAGGGACGGCAGTAACTCTTACTGCTGGGTGCACAGGGACCTACAGACATTCTCTTGTAGTCCCTGTCCCCCTCACTCTCCGCTGTGGGTACAGGAGGGTGGCCACACTTCCCTGGGGACGCCTCAGGTCAGTCGCCCCTGCTGCAGTGCCATTAATAGGCAGCCAGCTCCCTGGTGAAGCCTCAGGAACCGGCCCCTATTTTCTTCTTGGTAATGTAGATGGGTGCACAAAGGACCCTATGCAATCATAGAGCAGCCTCTGTCCCCTTGAAGTGCATGTAAAGACGTACGCTCCCTGGTGCATAGCCACCAGGAATAGTCCCACAGCAAGGTCTTCATTAGGGTAACCCCCTCCCTGGGGAAGCTTCAAGGAGGGGTTCCCTCATGGCAGTGTCTATGGCTGCTGTTCTGTGCTGCATACAAAGTCTTTGAAACTGCTGCATGGTCTCCTCTGTCGTTGAAAACCTGTCCTGTTGAAAAACCTGTCCTGTCCTGGGGAGCAGTCCTCATATCTCTCAGCAGCGCCTCCAATTGTAACCCTTCTATGGTACCCCACCCGACATGAGATTGGGGGGTACACTCCTTCTGGTCACTCTGAGTGGTCTGGGTGCTGTGACCTGCTGGTAAACAGGAGGGCTGAGGGCTCCGCGGTGTTGTGGGGAGAACCAGGACAGGGACAGGAGGTGGTGTGGGACAGGGTACCTTGCTCTCTCTGGGTGGTGCAGTGCCTCCAGCCAGTAGGGATCCCCAGGGGTCTCCAGAGGAGAGACCCCCACTGACACTCCATTCTCCTCACACCAGGAACAGTGATACACACACAGCAGCTTCTTTCTGTGGTTCTTTATTCAGAGCAGCATACAGCAGAACATCATAGGCCTGATCTTGCTCTCTGCATTTCTGCTCATGGCAGCTTAACTTCCCCTCCCTCCTCACCCAGGTGGGGCAGGAGGGAGAGAACTCTTCTTGGCTTGCTATCTCTCTGAAGACTTCTGATCACTCACTGAATTTGGGAATATGTCTCAATTTGAATATCCTCAGGGAGTGTTTCTAGCTTTGAATCATTACAACTCAAAGCTGGATACTGATTGGCTCACACACACATCAGGGGGTGTTCCAACCCATATCCACCCTTTGGATTAACACATTCAAATGTTGCTTAGGTCTGCCCCTGAATATTGCTACATACTCAGAGCTGAAATGCAAAACAGACCAACTGGAGGAATTAACCTTTCCACTGCCTGTTCTAACAGGACTGACAGAGGAAAGGCCCAGAATTAGCAATAGCTGCCGAAGGCCAGGCTATATATATATATATATATATATATATATATATATGTATTGTGTTCAGGATATGAATCTTTGCATTGTGATTTGTTATGCATATCCTATTACATCGCTAGTAATCTGTTAATACTAATAAATGTAATTGTTTCAGTTTTCTAAATATACATGATGTGTTTCAACGATATCATTCTGGATTGAAATACCTATGAGACCTTGTTTCTTATTAGCCTCACCATTATTGTGTGCATTCATTGAAGCTTTTATAGCAGGTATTAATGTATATACCATGTTGTAATATTATTTTTTTCTGTACAGGCTCTTTAATAATCAATTGGTTCTATTTATATTATTATATGATTGTGATCATTAGACATTTGCATATATATATAAACATCATTCAATGATTATATAGCTATGTTATTGCTATAGCGATTATGATTCTTTGGGTATATATGCGTATATTATTTAAGATGAGCCAACAGAATGGTTAATGTTGCATCTGTTCCACATGTTTGCTGTTTTTAAACTCTCTTTCTTTCCCTTGTATTGTCTGTTTATGTTGTAACAGTATTAATTAGTTCTCATGTTGTTATCCTGTGACTTATTGTGTTCGTTGTGTACACTCATGAGCACCTCCTTCTGCCTCTGGATACAATCCGATATCTCTCTATTCTGATTGGTTCTCAGTCTATTGGCTGAGAACAGTCATGTGGTTATTCTTAGCCAATGGTTATACAGTTCATACTACTGCACTGTGATTGGATCTCAGCCTATTGGCCGAGACTGGTCATGTGAGGTATTCTGACCAATGTCTGTATGGCTTAGTGTATTTAGAGTGAGAAGGACGGAGAGAGTGTTACTCTTTGATAAAGTTCTGCTATAGAACGAAACGCGTCAGAGGTATACTACCATGTGGAAGTTCTTTTTTGTTTTTGATCATTAAAATTATTTAGTTTTTACGCGCCTGGTTGGAGTACTTTGTGGAGTAGCAGTGACCGCCATTTTTCTTCACCCACCCACAAGCAAGACCCCCCATGCACATTGCTGAATCTACCCACTGCATCTATTACTATTCAAATGCTGTATTACAACTGGGAGAATATGAGTCCCCATTCATGATTCCTGTTTAGGTTGCTGTATCTGTTTAAACATACTACACTATTCTATATATATTTTTTTCCCTACATATATATGGTGACACCTGCGCTCCCCACAAGCTTCTCTTTACCGTTCAAGATAGGAGAAACTGGATCTTCTCCCAAGAGGGTTGTGCAGCAAAGTTTGCCATTTTTTATTTTATTTTATTATATTTGAGCACTTTTATCACATTATCTTTATTCATATATATTTCACCTTCATAAGTAGCGCCTCACAATTTTTGTTTTTCACCATTTCTTGTATACCTTATCAGTGATTTTTTTGTTTTAGTTGCACTATGATCTTTTTCTCTTTTTTTCTTCTGTGTTGTTGTCTTATCTGTTTGTTTGTCGTTCTGTGAGACTTCATTGAAGATACATCCTTGGATCTCATCCCAGCCGCATTGGACTCTATTTGGTCAGGCTATATATTTTTAGGTTTTTCTTTGCGCTGTTCTCTTTTCCTTGTTTTCTATATATTTTTACTTCCTTTTGGAGGCGCCGGTTTATGTGTTTTTACTGAAAAAAATACAATGCCTTTTTGAAAAAACAAATCATATATATATATTGTTTTTTCAAACAACAGACCAACAAATTCTGTAGTGCAGTACAACAGTGTTGAAGGACAAAAACAATAACATATCAAACATTAACATAGATTGTTACAGTAGGTAAGGAGGATAAGAAAGCATAAGTAGAACATAAGTTATAGACGGATAAGAAGTACAGATGGTCCACAAGTTGTACTGTACTTTCCCCTGCCAGGATGAAGGCCATCCTCATCTTTCTCAACATCATCCTCATCCTCCATGGGCAGCAATATTAAAATAAAAACGCGAACTACTGGCCACTAACCCCTTAATTACCTTAGGGGTTAGTAACCAATATATTAATTAAGGGTTTAACCCCCTCCCCCCGTTACCCACCCAAGAGGCCTAACCACCCTCATCGCGGCAACTACCAACCCTCCACCCCCTCTACCCATTGATTGTAACAGTGATAAACCATGCCATAATATGAATGGGCAACCTAAAAATAAAGAGCCACAAAATAAAACACATGACATTTAAATAAAAACAAGCATTTGACAATAAAGCCATTGATTGTGACTGTGGTAAACCATGCCCACAATATGGTCATGGATTGCCAAAATACCAATAAATTGGCAACCTAAAAAAAACAAGCACCAAATACAATACATTGCAATTAAATAAAAATGAACACTTGCCAAAAAATGCATTGCTTGTCACTGTGCTTATCTATACACTGAAAGAGGCATAAAAAAACTCATTGCCAATCAATGGGAAACCTAATTTTTTTTAAAATAAAATCAGTGTGTTTCTTACCTTTGCCGGACTTCACCATTGTAATCCTAGTACAGCATCAACTCTTGACTCTTGACCCTTGACACAATGCTCCTAATCAGCCAGTGCAGAAGTCCATGATCCACTGTTGATTGATGAGACGTCTCTGGTAAGGTCTTCCTTTCTTTTCTTCCTTCATTCCTTCTTTTCTTCTTCTTTTCTTTGTAATCCAAAGGGGCCTGGAGATACTGTATTAGTCCGACGGCTTCATGCACTCAAATGAGCCAGGACAATCCTAATATAAGGCTGTAACATTACATTTGACTGTAAAAGGGTACAACCCAATACAATTTGTATGTGTCCCATTTGACAGCTTCCATTTTTTTTAAGGATGATACGTCTTCTTAATTGGAGGGAAGCCAGACAATCAGGAAGCATATGCTTACCTTCATTTTGATGATGTCACTTCAGCAAAAACAAAATTGAAGCCATCACATGGTATACTCACCAATCGGATTGGTAGATATACCATGTGATGCTTTTCATTTTTTGGAGTGATGTGACATCATCAAAAATGGAAGGAGGCATGCTACCCGATTGGCTATCTTCCCTCTCTTTTTGATCACGGAGTAGCCATGGTCATGGTCACACTGCTTATCCAAATGATGGAGACGTGAATCTGGACCTCATAAGGGCCATGGGAAGGAAAACTAACTTCCAATCCAACCCAATTTGCCAACTCAATGAATGGCAAACACTTTGAATTTTGAGAAAAGGGACCAAATCTTTTATTAATCCGAATCGTTAACAACATCAATTAATGTGGTTGAGTGGTTAGCTGGCAAGGCCAGACCAAAACCGAACCCATTAACAGCATGGTTCTCACCTGATCACAACCTGTCATCCAAACCAGGGGTAACGCCATCACACCAATGGATGACCAACTGCAAGAGAGGGGTGAACCCTTCAGGCTAGCTGACCAAGCTATCAGAGACCTTCACCAGTATATAACTTTTACCATTAGGTTGAAATCCCCCAAACTGAGTTTAAATAGGCATGCAGGTGTGCCCTGCAACAGCCCCCGTCCCAACTACCCCGAAGACAATCACCAAAAATACCATTTTACTCCCTTGCTGCCTCGACATCCCCAACATTCCGAGGCCCATTCTATGCCATCCTGAAACCTGTTATTATAGATATCCAACCCCACTTCCAACTGATGAACACCATCCTCCCAATGTAGCACCTCACAGGCTCCCTAAAAATTCATATGCTTAACTGCAATACTGCCCAGTCTCTCCAACAGACTCTAAAACCCTTTCATTCATCTTCCACCTACAGATGCAGTTGCCGTTGTCCAATAATTTTTCGAATTGGTTATCGAGATCTCCCTGAAATACTTTATACATTTTCCATGGCAGACTAATGCCCCATTGAATTAACACAGCAGCGGTCCCTGCTTTGTTAATCCTACTGTCTGTAAGAAACGCTGAATCAGTCACTCTAACTGTGCGTCTATAACAGGCGATCGCTGGGTTTTTATTTAAATTGAAACACTATAGTATTGTAGCAGGGGGTCTCCGGAACTGAACCGCAATGATTTCTAGTCCGGAGACCCCCTACTTCTCGAGATACAGGCCTCGTTATGGGGTGCCGGTAACCCCATGTTAAAATCCTGTGGGTCACGTGACCATTGGATCTAAACAAAGCAGAGGGATAGTGGAACCCATAACGGGGCCTGTATCTCAGAAGTAGGGGTCCCAGAGGCTGGAATCAACTATGTTCAGCTCAGGAGACCCCTTACTCTCGCACACTATAAATAAAATGTAAGCAGCTTCATTACCTTAGCAGCTACCCGCTAAGGTAATGATTTTTTCTTTGGTGGGGTGGGTGTTTGATACTAGTGTGCAGGAGCAGGGGGTCTTCTGAGCTGAACAAAGTTGATTTCAGCCTTGGGAACCCCCTACTTCCCAAGATACAGGTATGGGGTGCCGGTATCCCTCTGCTTTCTTTAGATCCCACATGGATTTTAACATGGCAGGGATACTGGCACCACATAAACAGGAAGTAGGTGGTCCCCGATGCTGAAATCAACTTTGTTCAGCTCAGGAGACCCCTGCTCATGCTCACTGTAAATAAAAATAAAATGTAAGTGGCTTAATTACCTTAGCGGCTAGCCGCTGAGGCAATGAAGGGGTGAAGGCACAATAGCAAGTTTATTGGGGGAAGACGGGGTGAGTGAAGGGGGTAGTTGGCTTTTCACTCACCCCCTCTGCCCCCAATAAACATTACAATATGCACTACCAACCAATACACAATGTGCCCCCACATAAAAACATTTTTTTAATTTTTCAGCACAGGATTAATACCAGAGGCCAGCGGGGGTCCTCGGGTGAACCCCATGGGTCCTTGGGCCTCATGCGTGTCCCAGGGTCCCCACTTGGCTGTGGAATCAATCCTGTGCATAAAAAAATGCAATACATTCAAATAATTACCCCTCCCCGACCACCCCAATGCATACCGTACAGTAATAGGCAAAATTACTATTACACAGTGTTAAAGCATGCCCATATAATATGGACATGCTTTAACACTATAGCAATAAATGGGAAAGTTAAAAAAAATGTTGTTAGTGATGGGGGGTCGGTTAGGTCAGGGTCGGACTGTAAGCCCCAGGGGTCAGACAGCGTAGATAGTGAGAGCGCAAGAGAGAGCAGCGAGTCAGAAGCAAGCAGCGGCGCAGACAGCGATGAGACCCCAGGGGTAAAGCGCATAAGGAAACAGGTAGAGGCGTTGAGCAAGGCAGTAAAGCTGAGTAGGACAGATAAGGGAAAACGCAAAGCGCGCAAAGACAAAGGGGCAGCTTCCACCCACAGCGGGGAAGATTCGTTTGCAGTCTAAACTAGCTCCCTTTACACACACCTGTCCAGGAGAACACAGAGAGACATATGAAACAGGAAATACTGCACCGACACACTTTATTCGAGCAAATACCTAGTATGTACCTGGCAGATACCTGGAATGCGCCGCTCCTCACCTCTGACAAGCCCCGTTGCGTTTGCCTTCCCAGCCTGGGTTCATGCCTGGCTGACGGGCGGTTGATCTGTTAAATGATAATGATTAGGATTTAATAGGCTGCAATGCTTCGCGTGTCTACCAGATGGCATAAATTCATGAATTGTAATGCAGTATATATATATATACTGTGCAGTATTGCAGCCAGCGGGAATAAAATGCTTCAATCCCTGCCTGAAAATACCTCAATGCACTCGGGCAGAAAACAGTCACAAACCTCAATACACCCGGGTATACCCGAATTCGTGGGACTAGCCGAGCTCGAATAAAGTGTGTCGCCAGTGTATGTGGATATGTTTAAGCTGTCTGTAAAGGGGCGAGCAGAGAGGAAACGCGCACGAGAGGCGGGCGGAAAAGGGCAGGTAGTGAGGAATAATGAGAACTGGATTATGGGTTTCATTGTGTTCAGAAACTGTTTCCTTTCAAAACATTCCCTAGGAATTGCATAATGTGATGAAATACATGAGTGTGATACAGAGCATACATGACGAACACGGGGGGTCAGCGTGGCGAGATTATGATGAGCAGTTCAGGCACAGGTGGCAGGGAGATACAAGGTTGAGTCTGGGGAAGATGGACATGGAATTGTGGGTGAAGCTAGTGGGAAACACGAGCCAGGGAGGTAATGCGCCTGTAACAGGGGAGTAATCCCTGTTCAAGTAATGTGCCTTTAATCTAGCAGTGTGGTGGTTAACTGCTGGTAGTTAATTAATAAACACCACCTGCCTGATTTAGATTGCTTACAAAAGCCTGTCTGTTGAGACAGGAAGTGACTCCTTAGCTCACTTGTGAGCTGACCTTTGGAGAGAGAGCAGAGGTTCTTGAGTCTCCCAGGAGAGACTGACCAAGAAGAACACAGATCTCTGGAGATGACCTGTCTTGAGCTCTGCCAGAAAACACAGCAGAGCTGATTTCAAGACACAGGGAAAACTACTAAACCTGAAGCTGACACACCCTGAGAGAAGGGAGCAGAACCAGGAACTGAGAAGATTTTCCCTCCAAGAAACAGATAAGACTTTCATTTTTAAGAGACTTCTTATATCTGCTTATTTCATGCTATGTGTTTGGGGCTGGGAGAAATGCTTGACTAAGGGAGGTGTGAATTATTGCATAGTGTTTCACTAGAAATACTCTCAAGTGAATAGAAGCTTTGTTCCCCCCCTTGTGTTTGGATGGATTTCCTGATGAAAAGGAAAAGGCACAATAAAGCCTTATTATAATTTCACCTCATAAAAGTCTCCAATTGTGTACTGTGAACGTCCGTCTACATATGTTATCCGAAGTGAGATGAGAGGTGTCTTTGTAGTTAAAAAGGACCGGAGATTTTTAATGTGAATTTTTTTTATGCTTTTTGCCTACAAACAGTCTGAGCAACTTAGAAAAAAAAAAACCTCATGCAGCAGAGATCAGAGTTAAAGGGATACACACCACTGAAAACTTACAAAACCACTGATGTACTCTTTGCCCCAATCCCAAGAGGAGAGAGACTGCTGAAGCAGCGAAACCTTATTTGACTATCACAAAGTGTAATATGGTCATTGAAATAGGGGTTTTGCCTTCCAGCGATAGTCAGGGTTCAAGAAGTGAGTCAGCCCTTAAAAAGGGATAGGTGTTTGTTGTTTTCAAAAGTTTCGCTGAAGCAGTGAATACAGATGGTGACCCACGAGCGGTACTGATTTTGCAAATAAAGGTTGCCACACCGCATAGGGCTACCAGCTGTGAATGGAGTATATGCAGAAATGCTGAGTGTAAAATTGTCCTATAGGGGAAAAAGGGATTTCTGAACTGTGAAAAAGGTATTTCAAAGCCAATTGTTGAGTGTTGAGTCACCCTGCCGGGAATGAAAGAAATAGTCCACTGCAAAGAATGTTTTTTTTCTGCAAGTAAAAAAAAAGTATGCCTATATATCTTGGGAGCAAAATAGACACCCAAAGTGTGAAGTGTGAATGCTATAATACCCAAAGATGAGACTGAAAATTACTGAACTCAGGCAGAAAACCAAATTCTGTTGCTGAAGCGGAGGGATTGGACCTAGCAAGTAAATGGTGTAAAGCAAACAGAAGTTTTTACCTAGCAACCACACATTCAGCATACCTAATGAGAGATTAAACCTAGCAAGTAAATGGTGTAAAGCAAATAGACTTTTTAACCTAGCAACTGCACATCTTGTATACCTGATAAGAGAAAATGCATGCACAGTACTGCTGATATTGTAAAACTTATCCAAGAAAGAAAAATTCTAAAGAGATGCCTGTGAGAGCTACGACCTCTACACGCAAAATATGCCCACCTATAGGACTACCACAATTGGGGGTTCTAGCAAATACAGTGGCAACAGCTGCAATAGCGCATCCTGAGGTCAGGAAGAAAATGACACCTGATAGCCTACGGAGGACAAGATGCAGCGTTCCTGTAATGAACCCTACCCCACGGAAGAGTGGCCCTTCCAGTCCAGTAAAGAGGAAGACATCTCTTACGGGGAACCCGAACCGAGTCACATCCACAAAACACCCCAAGAATGGTGGGGGTGCCTGAACTCGGCACGAACAGAAAAGACCGCCTCTATGGTGACGAATATGGTCGACAATAGAAAAAGCGGGAGCAGCAAATCACCCAATATTTCTGTCAGCTAAAGCAACTGCAAGAAAAGCCTGGCGTATATAATAAAGCTGCTAAAGTATCAAATAAAGAAGGAGACCCCAGTATTCCTGATGGGACGGAGTCATCCAAAACAAAAAAGCGGAAAAAGAAAAGCGGTTCTTCACTTACCGTGGAAGGAACAGACACATCCGCAGATCCTGTGGAGGAAAAGGGGAACCGAGTTGCCCTGCAGCCTAAAGAAAATGGAGAATTCGTCCCGCGGTTAACCGAATATCAAGAGGGCCCAAGGCAGATGTCGTGTACCCCAAAGAAGTGTCTGTCCGGTGCCAACAGTGAGGAACCCTCAACCAACCATCCCAGGGAAGTGGAGCCGGAACCAGTGAGTGACGATCCCTTGACCAACCCTGAAGATGCCCTGAAAAATGCCAGGCATGACTGTGATATGCTCCGTGAACAATTGAAACAAAAGGAAGATGGTTACACAGAGCTACAGAAAAATAACGTGAGGCTACAAAAAGATGTGCTCACAATTTACTCTTTAGTCAGGACAGAATTGGACGATCTGAAGACTGAGCTAGATACTGCAAATGCTACTATTTCCGCCATGGATGAAAAGCAGAGCCAATCTGATAAAATGGTGGCTACGCTAAAGCGGAAGTATGAGGAGGCACTGAAGCAGATTACAGTTTTCCAGCAAGAGGTTCACACTCTTCACATAGAGCTTAATGCCTCTCAACAGGAGGTCTACAGTGTCCGGATAGAGGTGGACGTATCTCAGAAAGAGGTTCAGACACTCTACAGAGCACTGGATGCCTCACATCATGAGACCAACAGCTGCCACACAGACCTGGAAGTTTCCAGAAAGGAACTACACAGTCTCACTGAGGAGCTGGACATTGCTAAAGAAACTATTGCAATCTTAATACAAATCTCCAAGTCTCCCAGAAGGAGCTTCAGACCCTCAACCTAGAGAAGGATGTCTCACACAAGGAGACTGTCAGTCTCAAAGCAGATGTGCGTAAATGGAAAGTG
The DNA here is from genome assembly GCF_040206685.1 of Ascaphus truei. Lineage (NCBI taxonomy): Eukaryota > Metazoa > Chordata > Amphibia > Anura > Ascaphidae > Ascaphus > Ascaphus truei. The sequence goes on from NC_134490.1 coordinate 92,755,714, forward strand.
GACTCCAAAGAAGCCCTGAATAGTACAGAGACTGAAAAAGGAGAACATTTAATATTACAAAGAAAAAACGTACAACTCAAAGAAGAAAATTTTAATTTGACAAACGACGTCAAGGAAAAAAATGAAAAGCTGCACGAGCTTAAAGAAATAAATAGACTTTTGGAAGGTGAGAAGTTTGAAGCAGAGCACCGACTGCAGAACCAACTGCAAGGTCTGCGTACGCACCTCGAGAAGGCAGAGGAGAAGCAGCGAACTCTGCAGGATGACAATCTGCAGGCTGTTAAAGAAATTCAAGTGCTGCAGGAACGTCTGATGACCCAGTATGTCCCCGAAAAGCAGCATGAGAAACTGAAGGCTACCCTGAGCATCACCAAAGCAATGCTAAAAGCCAAGCTTAGAACCCAGGTGACGCGGCACAAAAGGGAGCACAAGAAGGTCCAGAAACTGAAACAAGTAACTGTGGCCCAAGCAAAGAAGTTCATAGTGCTTCACAATGCAATAAAAATGTGGAAGCAAGCTCAGAGAAAGCAAAGCATGCAGATAAATTCCCTGAGAAGAGACTTGCAAGACGCACTCAAAAAACAGGGATCTTTCGTGGATGAGATTACAGTCCTACAAGGACAAGTATTGACCCTGACTAAGCGTCGGTATCCCACAGCCTCAAAAACCCATGAAGACAAGGGTTCAGTGAGAGCTGGGAATACCGCTCATCTGAAAGACAAGGTTGCAAAATTTGAACAACCTAAACAAGCACTAGCAAAACCTTCAGCCACCCAGCAGGCAACAAAAGAAGGTACACGTGTTGAATTAAAACCAGAAGAATCCTTAGCTGATGAAGCTGAAAAGATGGGACATTCTCTGGAAGTGGGTGTGGAATTGCAACTTAATCTCAAAGAGGCTGAACTAGCAACCCCATTGAGTGGGAAAAGGGCTGTTCTTAAACGCTCTGCAACTGCTGCCATACAGTATGCCTACAATAAGACGAACACCCGAAGTGAGGGAAATCTCATGACCGCGCACGTAGAAAAAAGAATATACTTGGAAAAAGTCCTCCTCGAGCGACTGAGGGGTGCTGATCTCAAGCACCTTCAGGAGGAGACACGAATAAACTGGAGAAAGGGCTCCAATCCCAGCAGGACTGAGGGTTCTCTTCCTCCATCCACTCTCATTCAAGTCACAGAGATATCTAGAATGAGAGTGGAAGGATGGGCTTTGGCCGTGGCAAGCCCAAGCTTTCCACAAACAGGGGAGGTATGTAACAAGGGAGTAATCCCTGTTCAAGTAATGTGCCTTTAATTTAGCAGTGTGGTGGTTAACTGCTGGTAGTCAATTAATAAACACAACCTGCCTGATTTAGATTGCTTACAAAAGCCTGTCTGTTGAGACAGGAAGTGACTCCTTAGCTCACTTGTGAGCTGACCTTTGGAGACAGAGCAGAGGTTCTTGAGTCTCCCAGGAGAGACTGACCAAGAAGAACACAGATCTCTGGAGCTGACCTGTATTGAGCTCTGCCATAAAACACAGCAGAGCTGATTTCAAGACACAGGGAAAACTACTAAACCTGAAGCTGACACACCATGAGAGAAGGGTGCTGAACCAGGAACTGAGAAGATTTTCCCTCCAAGAAACAGATAAGACTTTAATTCTTAAGAGACTCCTTATATCTGCTTATTTCATGCTATGTGTTTGGGGCTGGGAGAAATGCTTGACTAAGGGAGATGTGAATTATTGCATAGTGTTTCACTAGAAATACTCTCAAGTGAATAGAAGCTTTGTTCCCCCCCCCTGTGTTTGGATGGATTTCCTGATGAAAAGGCACAATAAAGCCTTATTATAATTTCACCTTATAAAAATCTCCAATTGTGTACCTCTGTGAACATCCGTACCTCTGTGAACGTCCGTCTACAGCGCCCTTTCGCAAGGGGCCGGGCGGTCGGCCTGCGAGTCATTCAGCAAGCAGAGGCAGCAACGGGGAGTGCTGGGCATTTAACGATCTATACTGCAAACGGGGGGAGAGTTGTAAGTTCAAACATGTGTGTTGCCAGTGTGGGGGTAGCCACCCCGTTACGAAATGCTTCAAAGCCTGGGGAAACCACAGCCAGTGGAGAGGAAGGGAGGCACCTAACACAAGCCCCAACACCGGTCAGCCTTAGCGGGCTGAGCTATTGGTTAAGGGGGTACCCCGACCGGGAGAAAGCAAGGTTCCTGGAAGGGGGATTTAGAAAGGGGTTTCACATACCAGTGGGGGGGTGGTACGAGCTAGGGGTGTTAGCCAGAACTTGAAATCCACTGCAACACACAGACACATAGTTAAAGGAAAAATAGAGAAAGAGATCAAATTGGGGCGTATGGCGGGCCCATTCGCATCCCCCCTATCGCCCAGTTAATTATTTCCCCACTGGGTGTAGTGCCAAAAAAGGACCCGGGCAAATTCAGGCTAATACAACACCTGTCATACCCAAGGGGGGGTCTGTGAATGATGCCATAGACCCGGAGCTATGCCGTGTACAATACCAATCATTTGACACCGCCATAGGGATAATTAAAACATGTGGGGAGGGAGCACTATTGGCAAAAATCGACATAGAATCAGCCTTCCGGCTGTTACCTTTGGCCCCCAGCAGCTTCAGATTCACAGGGTGTAAATTTGAGGGTGCGTATTACATTGATAAATGTCTCCCCATGGGTTGCGCCATTTCATGCGCCTACTTCGAGGCTTTTAGTACTTTCTTGCATTGGTGCATAGTCAGTCAGACGGGGACTAGCACAGTTGCGCACTATCTGGATGACTTCCTGCTGGTGGGCCCCCCGGGTTCACTGCAGTGCAACAGTTTGCTGGAGAGTACTAAGGGGATCATGAGGAAATTGGTGGTTCCCATAGCAGAGGAGAAAACTGAGGGCCCAACAGAAATCCTGTCATTCCTCGGTATAGAGATTGACACGCTGGCGAGGGAATCACGCTAACCCGCAGACAAGGTCAGGAAGCTTAGAATGAGCCTAGGTCAGGTCAGGGAGGCCAGGAAGGTGACCCTGAAACAAATGCAGTCACTGCTGGGTCTGCTAAACTTCACCTGCAGAGTAATCCCCATGGGCAGGATATTTAACCGCAGGTTGGAAAGGGCCACGGTGGGGGTAAAAAAGCCCCAAATCCATTTCCGAATCACCAAGGAGCTTAGGGAAGACCTGGAGATATGGCGGGGTTTTCTCAGGGAGAAGGCTGTGGGTCACGGACGTCGAGACCAGCGACGCACTGCAATTATTCACTGATGCATCAGGGGGGCACGGGCTTGGGGCATACTTTAGAGGGGAGTGGTGTGCGGGTCCATGGCCAGATGACTGGGTGGGGATGGGGCTAACTAAGAACATGGCTTTCCTGGAGTTGTTCCCCATTGTAGTAGCAGTAGAGCTACGGGCCAAGGAGTTAGCGAACAAGCACATAATATTCTGGTCAGACAATTTGGGGGTAGTGGAGGCAGTGAATGGCCTATTGGCTATGTCACCACCAGTGATAAGGTTGTTGCGCAGGCTGGTCCTGCAGTGCATGCAGTGGAACATAAACTTTAAGGCAAAGCACATCCCCGGGAAGCTTAATGTAATTGCAGACGTGCTATCCCACTTTAACTGAGCCAAAGAAGCCAAAGAAGTTGCTGCAGCTGCCTAGACGTGAAGACGCCGGACGCTTGAGTTCCAATACAGATTCTCCCCCAGCCCGTCGCCATCCAGCACGACCGGATGCGGTCACCCGCGAGTCGGAAGTGACGTCAGACGCCACCACCGGCGGCAAGGTTGGAGGTACTGGAGGATCGTGGGAAGAACTACCCTTAGGACTGATAGATATCGCCAAAAGATACCAATACTGCACCGACACACTTTATTCGAGCAAATACCCAGTATGTACCTGGCAGATACCTGGAATGCGCCGCTCCTCACCTCTGACAAGCCCCGTTGCGTTTGCCTTCCCAGCCTGGGTTCATGCCTGGTTGACGGGCGGCTGATCTGTTAAATGATAATGATTAGGATTTAATAGGCTGCAATGCTTCGCGTGTCTACCAGATGGCATAAATTCATGAATTGTAATGCAGTATATATATATATACTGTGCAGTATTGCAGCCAGCGGGAATAAAATGCTTCAATCCCTGCTTGGAAAATACCTCAATGCACTCGGGCAGAAAACAGTCACAAACCTCAATACACCCGGGTATACCCGAATTCGTGGGACTAGCCGAGCTCGAATAAAGTGTGTCGCCAGTGTACATGTACAATTGAGTTGTACTTATTGTATTATACCGGGATCTGAGTACATTCAACACTGAAAATATTCTCTACATTGGATCCTACCTGGGCCAGGATACACCTTGAGATGTGACATCTATCTCCTCACACCCTGACTGAGTCAGACCACTGCACTATAAACTTTACACTTGTTGTAAGTAGGAAATCCCAAAGAGCCAAGATATCCATCTAGCCCCAATTACACTAATATACTGCACAATTATTGTTTTTATGTTTTTTTGTATTTACATGATGTGTTCCTGATCTGATCGCTCCCTTCCCACCCCAAACCAAGACTTTCCTGGAGTTGTTCCCCATTGTAGTAGCAGTAGAGCTACGGGCCAAGGAGTTAGCGAAAAAGCACATAATATTCTGGTCAGACAATTTGGGGGTAGTGGAGGCAGTGAATGGCCTATTGGCTACGTCACCACCAGTGATAAGGTTGTTGCGCAGGCTGGTCCTGCAGTGCATGCAGGGGAACATAAACTTTAAGGCAAAGCACATCCCCGGGAAGCTTAATGTAATTGCAGACGCGCTATCCCACTTTAACTGGCCTGCATTTAGGCGCGTAGCCCCAGGCGCACAGGCATGAGGTTTGACCTGCCCAAATTATCTGTACCAGCAGGGGCAGAGTGAGTGATGGCTTTGGTGCAGCAAGGGCGAGAGGTTAACAGACACCTGTAAGTTCATCCTCTCTTGTGGGGGGCTGACGGTGAAGCATTGGGAATTCGAAGGCAGGGGGCGCAGGTGGCACATGAGGGACGGGGTGCACCTGACGGACGAGGGCCGCTTTACCCCTGGCACCAATCTTAGGTAGCTGGGCTCTATCCTATGCGGGTAGGCCCACGTGGCCATGAAAGGGGGGACCTAGTGTGTACGGATGACGGGGCCGTGGTAAGGGGTGAGAGTGCCCCTCGCCGCGGAGACTGTGTCTCCCGGTTGACGCGTGTCGTGTCGTGATTTATGGCCTGACAGTTATTTGATAGTATTGTTAAACAATAAAGCTGTGACCATTTTTTACTTCCACAAAAAACTGTGTCGTCTAAGTTTGTATGGTGGGGTAGGCAAACTATGCAGTAGGCCCGCTAGGCCATTAAAAATGGCAGAGGATCCAAAATGGCCACGGAGCCCTCATAATGGCCGCCGGGCATCCAGGTTTGCAGGGATTAGCTTTCTCCTCCCCTCCCCCGCACCACGAGGTGGTGTGGAGTTGCGCGCGCAGCAAGGGGAGGGGGGAGCAGGAGGGTGGGCTATTTAAACCCGCAGCGTGAGGGAGAAGGCACTAAAATAAAACACAGTATTACATAGAAAATAAAAATCCATGACAAATGACAAAAAACAATTAATTGGCACGGCGGCACACCCATGCCCTGTGGGTATGAGCTGCCAATCACATTCAATTTTAATTTTAAAAATGCCAAAAAAACAATGAGCAAAAAAAAATACAGTACAGTACAGTACATGCATCACATAAAAAACACATTGCATTTCCAGCCATAGCACAAAAAAGCCAATAAACCAATTGATTGGCACAGTACCACACCTGTGGGCATGGTATTTCATTCTGTCAATCAATTAGCAACCTGCAAAAAAATAAATACACGCATCAAATAAAAAAAACATTACTATACTATACTGTACATTGCCATAAAAAAAAACCAATTGATTGGCACAGTACCACACCAATGCCTTGTTGGCATGGTCTGTCACTATGCCAGTCAATGGGCAACTTGTAAAAAAATACATGCATCAAATAAAATACATTTACTTTGGAATACAAAAGTTTCTATATGCCACTACAAATTCCAACCTAAAAAAAAACCATTAAATAAAATACAAGCCATTTTTTTTCTTACTATTTGATGTCTTCACCCATCAAATCTGACTCTCAACACAACACCATAAACAGGAGCAGTGGTAACCCCTGGTCCATAACGCAATGATCCTCAACAGCCACGGTTAACCCCTTAATTACTCTAGTGGTAACTAATCGCTATGGTGATTAAGGGTTAGGGGTCATTAGATTGTATTTTTTTATTGTACTGATGCCCACAGAGGCAAGGACGAGGACGATGATGAGGATGAGGACAGCCTTCATCCGGGCAGGGGTAAGTGCAGTTTAATTTACTTTATGTTGCTGATTTATGTTTTTGTTTAAATGGGCACATGCAGTATTATTTTTAACTGGATAATAGTAATTTTGCCCATTACTGTACGGTATGTATTGGGGGGTGTATTTATTTGAAAGTATTGCATTTTATTTATGCACAGGATTGATACCGCAGTTTAGCGGTGACCCACGGGGATCAACCGAGGACCCCCGGACACCTGTGGGGTCCACCTGGAGGCCCCCAGACACCCGCAGGAACCACCCTATGACCCCCAGACACCCGCGTGTACCACCTGAAGACCCCATGGGGCACACGAACACCCGCAGAGACCACCTGGAAACCCCCATACAACCACAGGAACACCCGAGGACCCCCAGACACCAGTGGGGACCACCCCTGATTCAATATTGATTTTTGCCTTGCCATTTCTGTCCCCGACATTTTGCCTCAGCTTGAAGCCTCTCCAGATCCTTTCTGTCACCACTAGTACCAGAGAGCAGTCGCACTTGACTGCTTTGATGTCATCTTTTCTGTCATCTTGCTCACAGGAGGACCGCTGGTGCAGAAGAGCTGCAAACACACAGGGAAGCACACAGTAAAAGGGCAGAGTATCCACCCCACACCTCCTTTTAATCTCAATCTTTCATATCCCCCCTCTTCCCTAATACAACCCCCCCAACCCTCCTGACACTAACACTACTTCCATTTACACCCAACTGACCTATAGGCCAACATCATGTACCGCTTTTCATACAGTTCAGGGTCTTCTCAAAGTCCTGCAACATCTGTAGCATGATTTATTTTACAATGTAATGACTTTGTCAATACAAGAAATGTAATTGTATTTGAGCTGAAGGTTAACAAAAAGTTTCTTTTACTACAAATTTTCAGAAGGCCTTTATATTTTTCTCTAACTGATGAAAACATAATAAGAACAATACACAAACCTGTTTCATTAGAAGCAAATTGAAGGAAGTCACATACCGATAAATTAAGCATTTCACCCGTGAAGGATGATTATGTTTCTGCCAATTTTTACCAAGTCTATTATGATTTATGCTTTCATGCAAGTGCATGTCTTTAACACTAATGAAAGGAGTATTTAATGCAGTTAGAATTCCACAATAGTAGGAATATATTGCCTGTACATTTTGGCTCCAAATCTGAAGCAGCTAAATGCTACAAAACTTGGAAATGCTAGTTTGATTTTTTACAAAATGAACATCCACCCTGGACATCAATGTTCACAGTTTCAGAATTCTATGATAAGTTTAAAAAAAAAAAAAAAAAAAAGGGTACAGTTAAAACATACAAATGAAACTGATGGGGAGGCTAGTGAGCAGTTTTTCACATGGCAGTATACAGTAGATCCTGCTCTCCCATATCATCACTCAATCCTCTTCAACTATGCTTGACTAATGTTTGCTTATTTGCCTTGATTTCATTACAACAAACAAACAAGTACTTACTGTATATCAACTGAAATTCCTTGTACTAAGAGGAAAGGGCATTCACCTTCCACCCTTGAAAAACAGTAAGAGGAGGAAGCTTACACTACCAGTACTACTACTAATATTACACTACTACTAGACCACCTCATATTTTATAACACTAGAAATAGGATCATTTAAGGAACAGATCGTTACACTTTCAGAATATTTTCAAGAAATTAGAAAATGTCTAGCTCATTTAAGATTGGGAGTTTGAACTTCTAACTGTAGGGTGACAGAAAAAGAGAAAACATAGTAGGAGAATAGATAGCAACAATATGCCTGTTTTCAAAAACTTGAAAATAGCATGAGAACCCAGTTTGTAGAAAAATATACAGTTCTTTATTTAAGTCCTATACAAAATAGTGGTGGTGCAAGAAAAAATCTTCAGGATATTTCTCTTCTCCTGTACCGTCTCTGTCTATTATATAATTTATATAGCAGAATATGAAAATGTAATAATATTATATTGTAATATTAAAACAATGTTAGTGTCAAGTAATTTTAAGGAGGATTTCTCTCTCTCACTCTCCTATTTATATAGATATTGTGATGCAATCACTGTCTCTAGGTGCTAGAATAGGGCAGCTATGGGACTTTCCAGCGTACAGAGAGTTTATTTCCCCTAGTCGGAGGGCCACAGCTTCTAATGGTAAGTAATATATTGAATGTTTGTAAATGTCTCTTTTTACAGGTTTCTTCATTGAATGTGTTTTTTTATTTTTTGGGGGAGGCACATTGACTGATAATATATTAATCTGTTCCACTTTAGGGTACAGTGCCCCGCACATAACCCCAAAAAAGAATAAAAGGATATATACAACCCAGATCAGGTGCTGGATCAGGTGTAAGGATGTGCTCCAAACGAAGAGGATTTGCATATAATTGGAAACAAAAATAAAAAAACATATAGCGTCATATTGTTAAACAATTGGCACTGAATCAATGCAGTAAACCAAAAACCATAACTAAAACATAACTAAAACAAGATAAGACAAAGAGCTGGGAGAAAACAACAGGTGAATAAAACACATTTAATATTAAAAGAACATATTAGGACATCACCATACTGCACCGACACACTTTATTCGAGCAAATACCCAGTGTGTACCTGGCAGATACCTGGAATGCGCCGCTCCTCACCTCTGACAAGCCCCGTTGCGTTTGCCTTCCCAGCCTGGGTTCATGCCTGGCTGACGGGCGGCTGATCTGTTAAATGATAATGATTAGGATTTAATAGGCTGCAATGCTTCGCGTGTCTACCAGATGGCATAAATTCATGAATTGTAATGCAGTATATATATATATACTGTGCAGTATTGCAGCCAGAGGGAATAAAATGCTTCAATCCCTGCCTTGAAAATACCTCAATGCACTCGGGCAGAAAACAGTCACAAACCTCAATACACCCGGGTATACCCGAATTCGTGGGACTAGCCGAGCTCGAATAAAGTGTGTCGCCAGTGTAGTTAAAACAGAAATTAGGTCTGCTAGAAATGCTGCTGGAAGATGAAGAAGACCCCAGAAGACCCCAGAAGACCCCAAAGAAGAAAGAAGACACAGACGTGGATTTGTTATGGTTTTTTAATTTATGGCTTACCTGTGGATTGGTTCCTGTGCTTCCAGGTCGCTTGGATTTCGGAGAGTGGACATCTAATGGTGAGTAAACAAAAGAAAAGTTTATTATTTTTACTTTTACAGGTTTTCATGATTTTTCATGCATGTCTTTAATTTTTTCACTCCCATTTAATGCCCGTTAATGTATCTATGTATATAATACATTCATGGACAATGAATGGGTGTATTGTATGTGAATTTTGTATGTAAATGCATTGTATTTTATGCTGTATTATTGCCCCTGTATGTTATGTTTATCTATCTGTATGGTTAGACATACAGGGATAATAATTGATTGTTTGGCTCATGTTTAGGTTCTTTTCATGTATGGATAATGTATTTAGCATCTTTATTTTGTCATTGCTGTGAATAATGTAATTTGTATTTAGCAAATGGCTTATTTATGGTAGTAAGATTAGAATGATGGTGGTTACTTTAAGTTAGAATTGTTTTGGCAATGGTTTGGCTTTAGCAATTGAATAGGGAATTGTATAATTGATTTGTATTGTATTTTAATTGTTTGAGGAAATGGATTAATTGACTGATGCTAATTGTATTGATGTTGGTTAGTTTCTAATTGATTTTCAGGATGGCATTGGTGGTTAGGGGACATTGTTCATAGTGTATTTTATTGTTACATATATTTTGCATAGTGTTATATGATGCACTGATTAATTGCATCATGTGCACACTCAATGCAATTGTGTGACATTTCATAGACATTTGTGTAGCTGCAGTTTGTTTTTTTTATATCTGCAATGGCTGCTGTATTTATTTTAACATGCAATGTGGTGGTTTTAAGATTAAAAATTCATGTTTTGATTTGTGGATGTTTTATGTGTTTCATAATGGGCAAATAATATATTATCCATATCTGGATAATAGTTATTTGGCACATTATTGTACTGTAGCTGTTGGGGGGGGGGGGATGTATTGGCCCCAAGGGTATGTGGGTAGGCCTCCCTTGTGGGTAGTGGGTGAGGGTCGTTAGGCCTCACGGGGTGGGGGGTTAGAGTGGGGAGGGTATGTAGGCCTCCCGAGTGGTGGGTGAGGGTGGGTTAACCCCTTAATTACTGTGGCGGTTAATAACCGCTATGGTGATTAAGGGGTTAGGGGACATTACATTGGCTATTGTAATTGTTGTGCATGTTTTGCAGCACCGTAGGGGCATGGGCAGAATGAAGATGAGGATGAAGACGGCCTTCATCGTGGGTGCCTGTAAAACGTAAGTGTTAAATGTTTTGACTGTATTTATTGTAATTTATATGTATTTAAAATGGGCAAATGCATTATTATCCATACGTGGATAATAGTAATTTTGCCCATTACAGTACTGTATGTGTTAAGGGGCGGGTGGTATGTGTGTTGTTTATTGGGGGCAATTGTCCCCAATAAACATGCTAATGTGCCTTAACCCCTTCATTGCCTTTGCGGCTATCCGCTAAGGTAATGAAGCTGCTTTAATGTATTTTTATTAATAGTGTGCGGGAGCAGGGTGTCCCCTGTGCTGAACCGCATTGATTTCTGCTTCAGAGACCACCTGCTTCCCAAGTTACAGGCCCTGGTTTGGGGCATCAATGCCAGTGCGGACGCCATCTTATTAGAGCCCACATCGCGCCTTGGACGCTATAAAGATGGCGGCGGCACGGGCACCCGATGCCCCATACTGGGGCCTGTAACTCGGGAAGCAGGCGGTCTCTGAGGCAGAAATCAATGCGGTTCAGCTCAGGCGAACCCCTGCTCCCGCACACTTTTATTTAAAATACATTAATGCTGCTTCATTACCATAGCGGATAGCCGCTACGGTAATGAATTATTGTTTATTGTTATGTATGTTTGAATAATAGTGTAGATGTGCAGGGGGTCTCCTGAGCTGAACCGCATTGGTTTCAGGTCCGAGGACCCCCTACTTCAGGAGATACAGGCCCCTTTATGGGGTGCCGGTATCCCCTGTAGAATGTAAATAACCCGGTCACGTGACGCGGGAGCTTTAAACTGCAGGGGATACCGGCACCGCATAACGAGGCCTGTAACTCCTGAAGTAGGGGGTCCTCGGACCTGAAACCAATGCGGTTCAGCTCGGGAGACCCCCTGCACATCTACACTAGTATTAAAATGTTTTTATTAAGTGTACGATCGCCTGTAACAGTCTTGCATGGAGATAGCAAATCGCCATGCAAATGTTACATGTGGCTATTTTTTCTATCAGCTAGCGAACTGAGAGGTTCAGAACGCTAGAAGGGGGAAAAAAAGCAACTCGTACGCTGTGGCTGTTTTGAGCTATTTTGAGCAGGTACGTAAAAAAAATGGCCTCAAGGCCTTAGTGCATCGCGTCCCAGGCCTCACTTTTTAACGAACCTGCTTTTTGGCCAAATCAAAATGCCAAGCCTTTGAGCTTAGTGCATAGCCCCCTATGTGAGACTGAAATCTCTCGCCCCAGACCGGGATTCTCTGGAAGGATTTCACCCTACCCTGCTAGGGATTGCCAGAGATAGAGGCGTTGCACCACTAGAACCAGATGAAGGCATTCACCCCAGAAACCTGTCCCTGTTGTCCCCCATACCATCGGGGGAGACTCAGGCCCTCCTGTTCCTCACAGGTATGCACCACCAAGACACATGTAGCCATACCTTAGCAACCCTAGGGGTCCGATCTGCGACCAGGGGGGGGGGGGGTCTATGTGTTACATATGGATCAAGGTACTCTTTACTTGAACTTAAAAAACAACTTATACACTAAGAATTTTAAAAGATCACATCCCATATTAAATAAGGGGACACATAGCAATATGCATATACAAATCTAGGTATTTATTTTGATTTAGAATATTACACTGGAAATACATTTATATCAAAGTCTATATTCAGACCTCTTGGATGCAAAGTTTTCTGATGGTGCATCCAAAAGGATTCTCTCTGTGACAACTGTAGGGTCCTGTTGCACCCCCTTCCCCCCTCCAATGATGGACAACATGTTCTAATCCCAATAATTGGAGGCCTGCCGGGTCTGATTCGTGGCTTTTTTTAAAAGGCAAGGGCACACTATGGTTCTCCAAAGTCAGGGTGATATTTCTTATACAGTACGTTACAGAATCATTACCCTAAGAGGGTGAGTGGTTCTACCAACATAGTGTAACCCACAAGGGCAAGTTAGAAGATAGACCACATAGGTGCTCCTGCAATTAATGAAGCTCATCATTTTAGATGTTATGCCTGTTACATTAGAAATTAATGTGTCTGTTTTGTTGGAACCAAATATACAGGCCTTACATCTATCACATTTAAAGAAGCCATTTGATCTATCTAGTAACCACATCTCAATTCTATTTGCTTATATTTTTTTTAGGGCGCTGGGATCTAAACTATCTCGGGAAGCAAGGGGTCCCCGGACCTAAAACCAAAGCGGTTCCGCTCCGGAGACCCTCTGCACATCTACAGTATGAATAAAACACCCATATCAATAAACACTCGTTCCTTACCTTTGCGGCTATGTGCTATGGTAACGAAGCAGCATGAATGTATTTTTAATAATATTGTACAGTGAGCAGGGGGTTCCCTGAGCCACAAATCAAAGCTCAGGGGACCCCCTGCTCCTGCACAATATTATTAAAATACAGAAATGCTGCTTCATTACCATAGCTGATAGCCGCTAAGGCAATGAAGGGGTTAACCCACCGTGCCCGCTTTATTGTGGGTAGCAGGGGTGGGTGAAGGGGGTATTTGGCCCTTGGTGTAAGTTTAGGACTTCCGGAGGGGTTGCGGGTGCACTTAACCCCTTCACGACCGTAGCAGTTAATACCGCTACAGTCATAAAAGGGTTAACCCCTCCCGCTACCCCCCCGCAAGCCCTAAACAACCACCGTTGGGGCTAATACCCCCTTCACCCACCCCCGCTACCACCAATAAAAAAAAATCACACACAGCAGCCCCACAATAAATAAATAAATCTAAATAAATAAATAAATACATGAATATATATATATATATATATATATATATATATATATATATTCATGTATTTATTTATTTTTATTTATTTAGATTTATTTATTTTTTGTGGGGCTGCTGTGTGTGAATTTTTATATATATATAAATATATATATATAACAACAACCCCTACAACCCCTAACATACACATACTGTATATGCACATCAATGATACTATAGGCATGAATGTATTTTTAATAATATTGTACAGTGAGCAGGGGGTTCCCTGAGCCACAAATCAAAGCTCAGCGGACCCCCTGCTCCTGCACAATATTATTAAAATACAGAAATGCTGCTTCATTACCATAGCTGATAGCCGCTAAGGCAATGAAGGGTTAAGGCAGAATAGCATGTTTATTAGGGACATTTGCCCCCAATAAACATTGCAATAAACAACATACAGTACACCCCCTGTGTATTTAAAATACATAAACAACAATAAATACATTAAATGCATATTTTTAACAGAACTGTTCCCTTTTGGTTATAACCCCACCTCCTTGACTGTAATCTGTGTAAGGCCCCCTCCCCCTAATTTGTCTGTTAAATCTCCCTGCCTTGACTGTAATCTGTGTAAGGCCCCCTCCCCCTAATTTGTCTGTTAAATCTAACTGCCTGTGTTCCTGTGAGTGCAGTTTATGTAAATGCGGGGAGGGGGAGGGGGATCCCGATGTGCATATAATGCAGCGCCTCACTGCCAATGGCCCACCCCGTGAGGCCTAACCACCCTCACCCACTACCCACAAGGGAGGCCTACCCACATACCATTGCCCCCCCAGCCCCCGGGGCGGGGGGTTAGTGTGGGAGGGTATGTAGGCATCCCGAGTGGTGGGTGAGGGTGGGTTAACCCCTTAATGACTGTAGAGATTAATAACCGCTATGGTGATTAAGGGGTTAGGGGACATTACTTTGGATGTTTTAATTTTTGTGTCTGTTTTGCAGCAGCGGAGGGGCCATGGGCAGGAAGGGGGGGTGGAGGGGGGGTAACGGTATGTGGGTAGGCCTCCCTTATGGGTAGTGGGTGAGGGTTGTTTGGCCTCACGGGGTGGGCCATTGGCAGTGAGGCGCTGCATTATATGCACATCGGGATCCCCCTCCCCATATTTACATAAACTTCACTCACAGGAACACAGGCAGGGAGATTTAACAGACAAATTAGGGGGAGGGGGCTTTACACAGATTACAGTCAAGGCAGGGAGATTTAACAGACAAATTAGGGGGAGGGGGCCTTACACAGATTACAGTCAAGGAGGTGGGGTTATAACCAAAAGGGAACAGTTATGTTAAAAATATGTATTTAATGTATTTATTGTTGTTTATGTATTTTAAATACACAGGGGGTGCACTGTATGTTGTTTATTGCAATGTTTATTGGGGGCAAATGCCCCCAATAAACATGCTATTCTGCCTTAACCCTTCATTGCCTTAGCGGCTATCAGCTATGGTAATGAATCAGCATTTCTGTATTTTAATACTATTGTGCAGGAGCAGGGGGTCCGCTGAGCTTTGATTTGTGGCTCAGGGAACCCCCTGCTCACTGTACAATATTATTAAAAATACATTCATGCTGCTTCGTTACCATAGCACATAGCCGCAAAGGTAAGGAACAAGTGTTTATTGATATGGGTGTTTAATTCATACTGTAGATGTGCAGAGGGTCTCCGGAGCGGAACCGCTTTGGTTTTAGGTCCGGGGACCCCCTGCTTCCTGAGATACAGGCTACTTTAGGGGGTGCCGGTATCCCTCTGCTTGTTTACATTCCGCGGTCACGTCATCGGGACCTTTAAATGCAGAGGGATACCGGCACCTCATAAAGGGGCCTGTATCTCAGGAAGCAGGGGATCCCCGGACCTGAAACCAATGCGGTTGACATCACTAAATCCAAGATGGCCTGCGTCACATGGTATTTCAGCCAATCAGATTGTGGAATTGGTTCCCACAATCTGATTGGCTGAAATACCATGTGACGCTGGCTTCGTGACGTCATCTTAAAGGCAAATGAAGCACAGAAACTAGCGCCAGTATCATTAACCAAACTCATTCATTTTTCCATTTGGCATACAAACCAAATTCTATTTCTGATTGAAGAAATAGTTGGGATTTCTGTCTGTTTCCAAAGTGCTATAATCTCGCACCTTGTTGCGACATGCGCCACTAATTGGGGGAAGGGGGAATTGGCCCCAAGGGTATGTGGGTAGGCCCCCCAGCTGGGTATTGGGTGAGTGAGGGTGGTTAGGCCTCATGGGGTGGGGGGTTAGTGGGGGAGGGTATGTAGGCCTCCCGAGTGGTGGATAAGGGTGGGTTAACGCCTTAATGACTGTAGCGGTTAATAACCGCTATGGTGATTAAGGGGTTAGTGGACATTACATTGGCTGTTTTTATTCTTGTTTATGTTTTGCAGCATCGGACGGGGCATGGACGGTGTTAATAATAATCCTCTACTTCAGCATATGTAGGGATCGTCTCCAGTACTCGGATAGATTTCTTCTTACACATCCGGAGGCCTTTCCCTATTGTTACGGCACAGGAAAGATTAAGGTGGACGAGCGGCTCGGAGGAGAAATAATTGAGTCTGACACCAATGAGCGTTGTCATAAACTTCTCCTGTTTATTAAAGATTTTCAGTCAGGTTATATAGCTAAGCAAGTGAGCGAGTATACGTGCAGAAAACTTACTTCCCATTTTCTAACATTAACTCCTTATCTAAAAGACACACTAGTCTGTCTTTGAATGAAGTCATAAATTCTGACTCGAGACTTCAGACACTAAAATGCTGAGATAGTACAATGTGACATTGTGTACTGTATGTGTCCAGACTTCCTGCTTTTACAGGAACTGCCATCTGAACACATACTAGGCACTCAGCCAACATATATGGGCATATGTGGGGCAAAGGTGAACAACAGAATGGCTATATGATTATTACAATACAACTTGACATTATTAATGAATATGGAGTACCCCCTATAAAATACACATTATCAGACGGTGATGAAGATGAGGATTGCCTTCATCGTGTCAGCCGGACAAAGGTGAGTGCAATATGTATTTAATGTATTTATTGTTCTTTATGTATTTTAAATGGGCAAATGCACTATTATCCATTTGTGGATAATACACTGGCGACACACTTTATTCGAGCTCGGCTAGTCCCACGAATTTGGGTATACCCGGGTGTATTGAGGTTTGTGACTGTTTTCTGCCCGAGTGCATTGAGGTATTTTCCAGGCAGGGATTGAAGCATTTTATTCCCACTGGCTGCAATACTGCACAGTATATATATATATACTGCATTACAATTCATGAATTTATGCCATCTGGTAGACACGCGAAGCATTGCAGCCTATTAAATCCTAATCATTATCATTTAACAGATCAGCCGCCCGTCAGCCAGGCATGAACCCAGGCTGGGAAGGCAAACGCAACGGGGCTTGTCAGAGGTGAGGAGCGGCGCATTCCAGGTATCTGCCAGGTACATACTGGGTATTTGCTCGAATAAAGTGTGTCGGTGCAGTACAGTGGCGGCAGAGTTTATTCTAACTCGGCCGCCTCCGCAATGTGCGGGCAGATGCGGCTTTCTTTTTTTTTCTTTTTGGCGTGCCGTTCGTCAGCCGGGCGCCGGTCACGTGCCCAGGCATCCCGAGGATGCCAGGCATCCCCGAGGACGCCAGGCATCCCCGAAGACGCCAGGAATCCGAAGACGCCAGGCATCCCTGAAGGAGGCTGCAGGTAAGAGGGTATTTTATTTTTGGGAGCGTGGAGCGGGTCGGAACAGCCAGGAGGTCGCGAGGGGAAGGGAAGGGGGAGGGGAAGATGCGGCTAGGATGGGCTGGCGCACGGCCACGTTCGGCGCCAGCCCGAAAAGACCTGCGGGACAAGACGGGCAAAAGTTAGAATAGGATGTGCCGCAACAGTAGAAGTGCACTGGGTGCACACATCAGCATAAATATTCCCTCCTCCAAAGTACGTGGGTGCTGGACACCAATCCCCTGATGTCCCTTAATGTCCACACCCACTCAATGTGTTGGAGATAGCGCTATCCCTTTAAGTGTTAGTGCACTACTAAAGGTACCTGCTCGGGCTCCAGCCCATGGGTGCCGCTATTCAACTAGGTTTGGATCCGCCGGATCCAACGTGATGTCCTCCTACGCGTGGGGTGAATTCCGGCGTGGATAATATCACCGCGGCTCAGCAACGTCTGTACCTTGGTGGGGATCCATCTGCAGCCGGCAGGCCTCAGTCGCTGCTTAGCGTGGCCTCTGTGAAGAGAGTCTATATATATATATTAGTCTCTGGTAAGATAGTCTTTATATATAGAGGGATCTGAGCCCAGACCCAGAAATCAGGCTGTGCGCCACAGAGTGTATCTTTACTTAACCAAATAGCTAAAGGGGCAGATCTCCTTCTCTAAGACCTGTCCCTGAAGCAACCAACAAACTGGGGCAAGGGTAACCGTTATCTGGGGCCTTTGGGGGGTTATCTGGCCTAGTGCAAGGGGCTACTGCTCCCCTGCACCCTCACTTACTAGCTCCCTGCTCTAACTGCTAACTGCCAACTGCCAACTGTATCTAAAAGCAACTGCCGAGAATCCTTGAGCCCTATTGGCTGTTCTGTGTCACCTGGGGCTTTCCTCCCTAGGCCTCATGGGAGTTGTAGTCCCGGGAGGCTGCTGTAACATTGGGGCGGCGTGCGCAATTGCACTGCGCATGCGCGACTTTGGAATGGCCGCCGCAACTTCCGCACTTCACTGCTCATGCGCGATTACTGTGCCCGCGCGTGCAAATCATCATGGCGGCCCCCGCTAGCCGGGTGCGCTGCCGAGCCTCCCGAGACTCAAAACGCTCCCTGCTCTGGCCCCCACCTTTAGAAACAGCCGGTGGGTCCGTCGCTGGGTCCGGCGGCACCCGCGACCGCACTGAGGCAAAGGAGGGGGTCTCTGGGAGCCAGAGGGGACAAGGGCTACACACTCCCCCTGGTAAAATCCCAACGACCTTGCTTGGGTAGCAACTATAACCATGTACAGAAATTATATAATAAAAAAAATGTAGTACAATCATATAACGTAACACCGTGCAATGCTCTACATGAGATTTCACAATTGCGTGAACATCACAATAACGGCCTGTATCTTGGCCCGTGACCACTGCTGAGCCTCATAGTGGGGTGCCCCAACTGAATCGTAAGCTACCCGATTGGGAGGGTGCCTCATTCTTTGGCTTCTGCGAAGCTCTGGCTCTACTTCTTCTGGAGAGTAATGTGCATAGTCCTGAGGCTCAGCCTCTCCCATTGAGGGTATAAATGTCTCTGAAAAGTCTGTTTGGGGCATGAAGCATGGGCTTCGAGGATCCAGGGGTCTACTCATTGGAGTTCCTTTATGAAAAGTTGTTTGTTGAGGCCCTTTACCCGTAGCTCCGCCGGGAGGTGCCGCGGAGTGTTGTGATTCCCTTTGAGAGGGGCTCTCCATTCTGACCGGACTAGTTTCCTCATTAGCTTCTACTGGTTCTAACTCTCCATCTAAAGATGTAGTCAGTATCTCTGTATCTCCTTACTCCATTTGTGGAATAGGGAGGAGGTGATTTCGATGCCAGCTTTTTACTCGGCCATCACTGTCTTTTATACGATATACTGGGAGCCCTGGCATTTGTGATTTGACTTCATAGACTCCGTCACGCCAGCGATCAGCCAGTTTGTGTTTGCCGGGGACTCCTAGGTTTCGGAGTAGAACGGCATCTCCAGGACGAATCTCCCGATGGCGGACCTTATGATCATAACGTCTTTTGTTATCAGCGTTCAAACGAGCAGAAGCTTTCTCAGCTAACTGGTAGGCATTGTGCAGACTGTCTTGTAGCCTTTGTACGTATCGGAAGTGCGTCATATTGGGTACCCCATCGGTAGATACCCGCAGACGTATAAACACCGGAAGTCTCGCTTCTCGCCCGAACATCAAGAAATAAGGAGTGAACCCTGTGGACTCATGGCGGGTGCAATTGTAGGCATGCACCAAAGATTCCACATGTTTGCTTCATTCTCTCTTCTGAGATCCTTTTAACGTGCCGAGCATGTCCAGGAGAGTCCGGTTGAATCTCTCCGGTAAGGCATCCCCCTCTGGGTGGTATGGTGTGGTTTGAGACTTAGAAATGGTTAGTAGCTTAAGCAGTTCTTTAATGATGTTGCTTTCGAAGTCCCGACCTTGATCCGAGTGCAGACGGTTTGGCAACCCGTAATGAATAAAGTACTGTTCCCATAGGACTTTAGCTACCGTGATGGCCTTCTGGTCTTTGGTGGGGAAGGCCTGAGCGTAGCGACTATATTGATCGGTGATGACCAAATACGTTACTGATGCCTCGGGTGTCAGGTTCAATACACAGAAAGTCCATGCACACCAAGTCCATGGGACCCGAACTTTTCAGATGAGCCATGGGGCGGCTCTGGTAGGGAGGGTCTTGCGCTGGATACATCGGTAGCACCGATGACAGTGTCACTCCACTGATTCACACATCCGTGGCCAGAAGAACCGATCACGCACCAACCCAAAAGTCTTTTCTACACCCAGATGGCCATGTTCATCGTGTAAGGCTTTCAGGACCATATATTGTAGATTTTGGGGTAGGACCAATTGCTTCCTTTCGGGATGGTCATGGTACTGTACCACCTGATAGAGTAGGCTGTTGTCCAGCTGGAATTTGTCGGCTTCCCGCATGAGAATCGCCACCACGTCGCTTGGAGCACGCTTCAGCATATCCAGTTTGTTTTTCTGCACGGCTTGGCAGATAAGGCCCACTACTGCGTCCCTTATTTGATATTGTATCATATCTTTCCACGAGATAATTTTATCAGGGATGACGTTCAGCCCATCAGGATCACAGTAGGCAGCAGGTAGAGCCTTGGATTGGCATCCCAATGAATTCACGACACGTAATTCAGAGAAGGCCACATTATTCCCCACTATAGCTGCGGTGTTGCACAGGGCTCACATTCCTGGCCCAGGAATTTCCTCCCAAATGTCCTCATCCGGGGTGGCCCCTAGTCCAGGCCTTCTATATAGGGCATCAGCTCCAATGTTTAGCGGCCCAGGCTTGTACTTCAAGGTAAATCTGTAGTTTGCGAGAGATGCTAACCATCGATGGCCGGCAGCGTCCAGTTTGGTGGTGGTCGTTATGTATGTCAACGGATTATTGTCTGTACGCACTTCAATGTTGACCCCATATAAGTAATCGTGGAGTTTATCCACAATCGCCCATTTGAGGGCAAGGAATTCCAGCTTATGGACGGGATAGTTCTGTTTGCTGGGGGTTAAACTGCGGCTGACATAGGCCACTGGTCGGAGACCGGACGGATATTTCTGATGGAGTACGGCTCCCAGCCCGTTGAGGCTTGCATCCACATGAAGGACGTAGGGTAGTTCAGGATCGGCGTATGCAAGAACAGGTGTCTCTGTTAAACATTTCTTCAGATCAAGGAATGCTTGTTCACAGGTATCTGTCCATTTGTCATCGAACGGCGCTCGCGCCAATGTAGCAGGTCGGCCCGTATCTTCTGGGTATATTTTGAGAAGATTGTTAAGAACCTTGGTTCTACTGGAATACCCTTCTACAAAACGGCGGTAGTATCCGCAGAATCCTAGGAAAGAGCGTAGCTCCATGACGTTTCCGGGTCTTGGCCATTCCATCACTGATTCAATTTTGGCGGGATCCGTTGCTATCCCTTCAGCGGATACTATATGTCCCACGTAGGTCACTGAGGTACGGCAAAATTGACATTTATCCAAGGATAACTTTAGACCTTCTTGCCCCAGTCGATCCAACACCTTCATGAGTCGCGTTTCATGCTCCTCCAACGACTTGCCGAAAACAATGATGTCATCCAGATAAACGAGGCATTCTCGGGGGTTCATGTCCCCGATCGTCTTTTCCATCAACCGTTGGAACGTTGCTGGGGCTCCGCAAATACCTTGAGGCATGCGAGTGAATTGATAGAAGCCCAGAGGGCATACGAAAGCCGTCTTCTCTTGGTCGTCTGCACTCATAGGCACCTGGTAGTACCCAGACCTCAAGTCCAAGACACTGAACCACTGACTTCCCGCCAGGGCATTGAGAATTTCTTCAATTCGTGGCCGTGAGTACCGATCAGGAATTGTACGGTTGTTCAGGGTCCGGTAGTCGACACACAATCGCACTGACCCATTCTTCTTTCGCAATCCCATGGCGAGGCGTAGGGGCCATGGGATTCAGTCACAATGCATGCTGCTTCCATCTCTCGTAACACGTTTCTCACATCCTCCACATCTCGAGGGGCAATACGACGAGATCTTTCTCGGAACGGAGTAGTGTCACTTAGCCGGATAGTGTGTTGGGCATTTCGGCTACAGCCCACATCCATGTCACTCGTGGAAAATATGTCCTTCCGCTGTTCCAACTTTGCAGTCAGCCGTGCCCTCCATGCCGCGGACAAGGCGGATTCCCCGAAGTCAAAGGCCATTTCTGTGGGCTGCTCCATGGAGGCTGCATCATCTACTTGGGCGGACATCATATCGACAGAGGTAACCGCGTATATCCGTCCCAATCGTTGCCCATGGTCTAAGGGCATGGGATAGGGAGAGGTGTTGTGAACATATACCTTGACGTTCAGAGACATTTCACCCTTCCACTCTCGGATCTCAGGCACAAGTCGGTAACCCCGATAGGCATCCTCTTCGGGCGCACTCTCTAAAGAGAAGAGCTGATCGGCTTCATCTCGTTCTGGATAGCAGCATTCCGCCCACATAACTTCTACTCCCCCTCGGGGAATCACGGTCACTCCATTGTGAGTATTGAATAAGTCGCCGTATTCTACTTCATCCGGACTCGGCGGCTCGTCTTCCTTCATACTGGGTTGTATGGGTAGAGCCGAGAGGGGTAATTCACAAGCCTCTTCCAAGTATGCTCGGAACACTGCCCGTACCACATCGGTATTTGTTCCCAAGATAATTGGGGCACTGGGAGGCTCCTGAGGTTCGGGGCATATTAGCACCTCCACTTTTGGATGGGACTTGCCAGTGTTCAATTGTAGTATGGCTAGCCAAAGTTTCACCACGCCGTCAATGGGGTAGGCCTCCTGACTAAGTCCCCAGAGTTTCATTGCGTCCGCAGTTTGCAATAGCAGGTGACTCAGATGTTTATCATAGAACGAGCGATACACAATGGTCACCTGAGATCCAGTGTCCAACAAGGCAGTTGCGTAAATGCCTTCCACGAGGATGCGTATAAGAGCAGCTGGTCCCACCCGAATGTAGGCGTCTGTGGTTACGGCTTCTCCACTGCTCGGCGGGGTGGGGCCCTCGGACAGAGAAGGAGTTTCTTCAGTCTGCGCCGTGCAGGTCATGGCTTTGGGTGGGTCGGTCCTGACCTTTCTTGTCCCTGTGCAAGTCTTAGCGAAGTGCCCTTCTTGGCCGCACCTGAAGCAAACTTGACCCCCGGAGAGGTCCCAGTCCTGGATGCCGCCGACTCCCACTTGGGGAAGTGTACTGCAGCAATAGGAGTTTTATGAACAGGGGAATCCTCCTCACCTTCGATCTCTTTGCCCTTTGCGATCGCTGCTCTCTTTAGTTCATCTTGAGGATGTCCTTTGGTCGAAGTAGTGGACTTTTCTCGTCTCGTAGAGTCACTCGGTAGCTTTGGCCGGTGCAACCGCAGATTACCTTCGTGAGCGAGTACTTTATCCATCAACTCTTCGAAATCTAGAGGCTGATCTGGAGAGAGAGTACAGCTGACTCGTATCGCCACCGAATGCATGGGCAGGGTGCCCTGCAGAAGCTGCTAGACTCGCATGCCATCAGCTTGGGATGCCGGAATAACCTCCTATTTTACCAGAGGCCATAGAGCCAACTGGATCCAACGAAGAAACTCTGACACTTCTTCTCCTTCGACTTGCGTGAGCGAGTAGAATTTGGCCAGTAATGACACGGCGTCCTTAGGAACCCCATATGTCCGGGTTAGAGCCTGGATCAGGGCTGCTGCGTCAGCGTTAGGGTGTTTATTATCGTAAAATTGCACCATATGCGTAGCAGGGTGTCATAAGCACTCGATAATCCGTTGCCGTTTTACTGTATCAGAGCAAGTCCACTTCGGGAGCACGTGTTCCGTGTGGTCTTTCCATTTCTCAAATTCTGCCTCACCCGCCGGCGTGGGTCTATTCCCGGAGAATATCTTGAGTTTGCAGTATTGATGGGAATGAGAGGCCTGGCTCAGAGCTTCTATTAACTAAGGTAGGATTCCTCCCATTGCTGGGTCCACCTGTAAGGACTTAGGGGCCTGGGAGGATATACTGGTTGGACGTCTGGTACTTGTCTGTCTTTCAGGGGACACGGAGGGTGGGGGCCCAGTCTGGAGAGGGGTCTCCACGGGGAGTCCGGGACTGAAGATTACCCTAGGTATCAATGGCTCTGACTATAGCAAGGACTGTCCTGAGAGTAACGCGTCATATTTCCCCTTGGCCGCGGGAGGTTCCCGGTGTGGCTTTGGGATAGAGTATGGGGGCCGGCAGTGCCCTAGGTAATTCTGAGAAAATGACAGGACACCCCGGAGGCAAGGCTCCTGGAAAGTGTAGGGCGGCAGGGGTGATACTGTCCCTTACTTCAGAACGGGATGCAATAAGAAGTATGTACCAGCGGTATGTGGGTTCCATTTCCGCCCTATTTGGCGGGCTCGCGCGAACCCTGGAAGGGATCTGACCTGATTAAGGACTTCTTGAATGGGGATTCCTGCTGGCACATCCCCCACCGCGAGCACATGGTGGGGGGACTCGTCTAATTCCAGCGCCAAGTAGCGCACTTGTTGCTTAGACGGGGAGAACATGGTAATGACTGGAGCAGCTCAATTTAGACTTTAATAGAGCACCCCAGGTCTGAGATCTCAGCAGCGCCTCCAAATGTAACACCTTTTGCCCCCCCTATCGCAGATGGGGACCATGTGGGGAAATACAATTGTGTTACCGGGTGTGGTGCGTTACCTGATAGGCTCACAGAAGGCCTGAGCCTCCGCCACTGGGAGCCTGGGGTTACATGATCATTCGTTGAACACAGCGCCTCCACCTGTAAGGGCTCCCACCATAGTGGGATGGTCCTCTTGCAGGAACCACAATAATAAAACACACACACAGTGTATGCTAATAACTGTTTACTATTGCTAATACTAATAACTTCGGTACCTGTACCACACAGAATAATGCATATAGTCATACACATAGAAGTGCACTGGGTGCACACATCACCATAAATATTCACTCCTCCAAAGTACTTGGGTGCTGGGCACCAATCCCCTGATGTTCCTTTATGTCCACACCCACTCAATGTGTTGGAGATAGCGCTATCCCTTTAAGTGTTAGTGCACTACTAAAGGTACCTGCTCGGGCTCCAGCCCATGGGTGCCGCTATTCAACTAGGTTTGGATCCGCCGGATCCGACGTGATGTCCTCCTACGCGTGGGGTGAATTCCGGCGTGGATAATATCACCGCGGCTCAGCAACGTCTGTACCTTGGTGGGGATCCGTCTGCAGCCGGCAGGCCGCAGTCGCTGCTTAGCGTGGCCTCTGTGAAGATAGTCTATATATATATTAGTCTCTAGTAAGGTAGTCTGTATATATAGAGTGGTCTGAGCCCAGACCCAGAAATCAGGCTGCGCACCACAGAGTGTATCTTTACTTAACCAAATAGCTAAAGGGGCAGACCTCCTTCTCTAAGGCCTGTCCCTGAAGCAACCAACAAACTGGAGCAAGGGTAACCATTATCTGGGGCCCTTGGGGGGTTATCTGGCCTAGTGCAAGGGGCAACTGCTCCCCTGCACCCTCGCTCACTAGCTCCCTGCTCCAACTGCTAACTCCAATTGCACTGCGTATGCACGACTTTGAAATGGCCGCCGCAACTCCCGCACTTCACTGCTCACGCGCAATTACTGTGCCCGCCCGTGCAAACCATCATGGCGGCCCCCACTAGCCGGGTGTGCCGCCGAGCCTCCCGAGACTCAAATTGCTCCCTGCTCTGGCCCCCACCTTTGGAAACAGCCGGTGGGTCCGTCGCTGGGTCCGGCGGCACCCGCGATTGTGCTGAGGCAAAGGAGGGGGTCTCTGGGTGCCAGAGGGGACCGGGGCTACAATTATATATGTAGATTATAAAAAGAATTTTAAAGGTATCTGGGCCTAGAAGATAGGACATGTAATAAACTTTGTGTAGCTAAGGGCACTCGGCTAA
This sequence comes from Ascaphus truei, assembly GCF_040206685.1. Lineage (NCBI taxonomy): Eukaryota > Metazoa > Chordata > Amphibia > Anura > Ascaphidae > Ascaphus > Ascaphus truei. The sequence continues at coordinate 92,781,415 of NC_134490.1, forward strand.
ATATTACTCCTTTCACAGTTGTCATAATTATTTTTTAGTAAACCTTACATATGCAGTGGCGACCAACTTTATTCTAACTCGGCTAGCTCCGCGAATTTCAGAATATCCCGGTGATGTGCGGTTTTGTGTCGTTTTTGCCCAGAGTGTATTGCGTTATTTTCGCGGCTGTGATTTAAGCATTTTTTTCCCGCTGTCTGCAATAATGCAATGCCGTGTAAAAACTCATGGGGGCGTTTGCGAACTGAGGTCTTTGAAGCCGTCCCCTATAACCTCTAACATACACATACAGTACTGTATATGCACATCAATGATACTATAGGCCGGCAGGGGCGAGATGTCTTTGCAGCAAAGAGAGATCCGCTGCTCTCTCTGCGCAAACATCGGCACATTAAAAATTATTTTAAATACATTTTTATTCATAGTGTAGATGTGCAGGGGGTCTCTGGAGCTGAACCGCGTTGGTTTCAGGTCCAGGGACCCCCTGCTTCCTGAGATACAGCCCCCTATATGAGGTACCGGTATCCCTCTGCATTTAAAGGTCCCGATCAGGTGACCGCGGCATGTAAACCAAGCAGAGGGATACCGGCACCCCATAAAGGGGCCTATATCTCGGGAAGCAGGGGGTCCCCGGACCTAAAACCACAGCGGTTCAGCTCCGGAGACTCTCTGCACATCTACAGTATAAATAAAACACACACATCAATAAAGAATCGTTCCTTACCTTTGCGGCTATGTGCTATGGTAACGAAGCAGCATGAATGTATTTTTAATAATATTGTACAGTGAGCAGGGGGTTCCCTGAGCCAGAAATCAAAGCTCAAGGTACCCCCCCTGCTCCTGCACAATATTATTAAAATACAGAAATGCTGCTTCATTACCATAGCTGATAGCCTCTAAGGCAATGAAGGGGTTAACCAACCGTGCCCGCTTTATTGTGGGTAGCGTGGGTGGGTGAAGGGGGTATTTGGCCCTTGTGTGTGAGTTTAGGACTTGCGGGGGGGTTGCGGGTGCACTTAACCCCTTCACGACCGTAGCAGTTATTACCGCTACGGTCATGAAGGGGTTAACCCCTCCCGCTACCCCCCCGCGAGCCCTAAACAACCACCGTTGGGGCTAATACCCCTTTCACCCACCCCCGCTACCCACAATAAAAAAAATTCACACACAGCAGCCGCCCAAAAAATAAATAAATAAATCTAAATAAATAAATAAATACATGAATATAAATAAATAAATTTAAAATACATTTTTATTTATAGTGTAGATGTGCAGGGGGTCTCCGGAGCTGAACCGCTGTGGTTTTAGGTCCGGGGACCCCCTGCTCCCGAGATACAGGCCTCTTTAGGGGGTGCCAGTATCCCTCTGCTTGGTTTATGCTGCGGTCACTTGATCGGGACCTTTAAATGCAGAGGGATACCGGCACTTCATAAAGGGGCCTGTATCTCGGGGAGCAGAGGGTCCCCGGACCTAAAACCACAGCGGTTCAGCTCCGGAGAACCCCTGCACATCTACACTATGAATAAAAATGTATTTTAAATGTATTTAAATACATTCATGTAATTCATGTATTTATTTAGATTTATTTATTTCTTTTTTGGGCGGCTGCTGTGTGTGAATTTTTTTTATTGTGGGTAGCGGGGGTGGGTGAAGGGGGTATTAGCCCCAACGGTGGTTGTTTAGGGATTGCGGGGGGGTAGCGGGAGGGGTTAACGCCTTCATGACTGTAGCGGTATTAACTTCTACGGTCTTGAAGGGGTTAAGTGCACCCGCAACCCCCCTGCAAGTCCTAAACTCACACCAAGGGCCAAATACCCCCTTCACCCACCCCCGCTACCCACAATAAAGCAGGCATGGTGGGTTAACCCCTTCATTGCCTTAGCGGCTATCAGCTATGGTAATGAAGCAGCATTTCTGTATTTTAATAATATTGTGCAGGAGCAGGGGGGGTCCCTTGAGCTTTGATTTCTGGCTCAGGGTACCCCCTGCTCACTGTACAATATTATTAAAAATACATTCATGCTGCTTCGTTACCATAGCACATAGCCGCAAAGGTAAGGAATGATTCTTTATTGATGTGTGTGTTTTATTCATACTGTAGATGTGCAGAGGGTCTCCGGATCTGAACCACTGTGGTTTTAGGTCCGGGGACCCCCTGCTTCCCGAGATACAGGCCCCTTTATGGGGTGCCGGTATCCCTCTGCTTGGTTTACATGCCGCGGTCACGTGATCGGGCCCTTTAAATGCAGAGGGATACCGGCACCTCATAAAGGGGCCTGTATCTCGGGAAGCAGAGGGTCCCCGGACCTGAAACCAATGCGGTTCAGCTCCGGAGACCCCCTGCACATCTACACTATGAATAAAAATGTATTTTAAATCATTTTTAATGTGCCGATGTTTGCGGAGAGAGAGCAGCGGATCTCTCTCTGCTGCAAACACATCTCGCCCCCGCTGGCCTATAGTATCATTGATGTGCATATACAGTACTGTATGTGTATGTTAGGGGTTATAGGGTTTGTTGTTATACAGTATATATACTGTTTATATATATACTGCATTACAATTCATGAATTTATGCCATCTGGCGGACACGCGAAGCATGGCAGCCTATTAAATCCTGAACCATTATGAATTAACACATCAACCGCGCATCAGCCAGGCATGACCCGTGGCTGGGAAAGCAAAAGGAATGCGGCATGTTCCGGGTGAACAGCGTGGCATTCCAGGAACAAGCCAGGGACAAACTGGTGATTTGTTAGAATAAAGTCTGCCGCTACAGTATTACTGTATTTTATTCTTTATTCGATCTTTATAATTATCCCCATCCTCCTACCATATCAATGTAAGTAACTGCTGTATAGATGAACAGCCTCACTGTAATCTCTTTTTTTTTTACTTCAAGTGTTCATTTCCCAATTACTTCAGCAACAGAGAATGCCGTAAATCAGTGGGGAACAGTGATACTCTGAATTACAGGACTGTCCTTAAGATTGATATTTATGTACAACGCGGTTGCAATTTAAAAAAAGGTTAAATCAAAGTTAAAGCAAAGTCATGACAATATGATGTGCATGTGTAACATATAATAAACACTAAAAATGTTGTCTCTAATACAAAAAGGAAATTTAACTTTATCTTCTTATAGTTGAATCTGCGGTTCTTAGAGACAAGGTGATATTATTTACCCTTTAACCCCTTGGGTGCTGGAAGGTTTGTGGCAACCCATACTACAGATGTTTTGTGATGTAATAAGTAGTATAGTTATCATATAACCATGATCTGCCCCTAATCGCAGGAGCAGAAGTGGAGGTACATCTACTTCCGTTTCTGATCCTGATCTCAGCTGAGCTCCTAATCTCCCCAAGAAAGCAGCAAAACATCATTGACATTTGGGCAACATCATAAGGACCCCAGTGTCTTACTTATTATGATGTTGCCCCAAAGGGTTAACGGGTAAGTCGCTCATAGAATAACAATGAACCAATGGCAGTGACCTGTAATGAAAAGTTCAGTCCGCGCTCTGGCTCTTTAAACTTGGAGTGTTGGTCCCTCTCAGTTCTCTTGCTGCTTCTGTGTTTATGAGGTGTCTCCCCCACCTCCAAATGTGGTCTCCACTGGAACCCCGATGGTGATACCAATATCAGCAAAACAAGAAAAAACACAAAAGCGCACCAAGTTGAGAGATAGATATTGTATTAACAACAAATAATAAAATTAGTAACTTACATATAAAATTTCTTTAATAATCCCCGATTCTGGTGTCTATCACAGGAGTAGGGCATCACATAGGAAGTATGAAGGGTAATCTCAGTTCTGAGAGATCAGACCCGCGCGCTGGGGCTGTCTCTGTTCACTCTCCTGTCCTCCACGTGTGGTAGCGTGGTGTGGAGTGTAGCACACATGTGCAGGAACCGGGGCCTTCAATAGGTGTCCTTAGGATGCCTGTCCGTTTTTGATAGCATAGAAACGATTGGAAATAAGCAGGAACGGTACACTTGAGTGTGTACTGGTGGTGGGTAGTAAAACCGCCAGCCACAACAGTCGCGACGCGTTTCGTTTAACAAAGTAAACTTCTTCAGGCCATATCTGGGACACCTGTTTAGGGGTCCTTTATAGGTCTAATTCTGTGCGTCATTGGTTAATACCTAATGGCTGCATGGCCAATCAGGCTCATATACTGATAGGGGCGGGCCACAATAGGAAGACCTCCCTGTTAGTGCATTTGATCCAGTAATGAATTACACTAATTGAGTATATATATAAGTGTAAATAGAAAGGTAAACAGACCTTAAAGGGGAGCCAAAATCATGTGTCCCAAATAGTCAAGTGCAATAAAATATGCATAGTAGTAGCATAAAAAACAAAGTATATGTGCATACTGGATAACAACATTAATAACATTAAATGACATATAAATAACTTTTAAAATATGGGAAATAGAACAAATGGAAAGGTGGGTGGGGGGAGGGGAAGAATTGAAGAAAAAGTGAAAAAAAAAATTGCAGTATGCATGGTTTCACCTCAAAAAAGGGGTTAATTCCACATAGTCGTTCAAACCCCCCGGGTACTTGGATTGGAGGGTAAATATCCAGAATTGCTCCCTTTTTGCAATCTGAAGATCTATGTTACCAGCCCGTACATTAGTTGTTATATGTTCGATGCCCATATATTTAACCCCTATAGTGCTACACTAATGGACATCCTTAAAGTGTGACAACAAATGTGTCAATGGTTTATTAGATGCCAGTAGCTTGGGAATATTAGTGATATTTCTGAGGTGCTCCATCACTCTAATTTTGAGCTGACGTTTAGTACGGCCCATATACTGTAAACCACATCCACATTGCAGGATATAAATGACATAAGTGGTTACGCAATCGATGTAGCTATTAATTTCATATCTAATATCTGTCGCTTTAGATTTAAAGTAATCCTGAGTAAGCATTCGTGGACAGATTTTGCACCTATTGCATCTGTGGTTACCTTTGATGCCTAACATCTCCCTAAGATCTTTCTTTTTGTTTGAATCACTGCCTTTGAGGAGACTAGGGGCCAAGATACTTTTTAGATTGTCGGATTTTGTGAACACAATCATTGGTCTTTCTGGTAAAGTTTTTGCCAAGATTGGATCCATCTGCAAAATGTACCAGTATTTGTTCAAAATATATTTGATCTTTCTATGAGAACTATTAAATTTTGTTACGAAATATGGTGCGTGTTTCTCATTCTTCCTTTTATTATTTTTATGGTCTGTTTCACTGGAATCTGAAGTGGGCAATGTGATAAGAGAGCCATTAGTCACTGGATTCTCCAATGGTTGAACTAGTGTCTTTCCAGTGGAAACACACTTTTGTTTACCATTGGGTTTACTATTCTTAGGTTGAATCAGTTTCTTCCTATTAATGTTTAATGCTCTTTTGTAGGCTCTATCTATAAGAGTCACATCATAGACCTTTTGAAAGAAACGCTCAAAGAGTATTTGAGATTGTACCTTGAACGTTTCTATATCAGCACAGTTACGCCTAATGCGCAAAAACTGGCTGAATGGAATGTTATTAATGCATCTCCTTTCATGTCCACTTTCTGGGTGTAGAAAGGAGTTAACATTAGTGTTCTTAAAATGGGTTTTCGTATGTAACTCGTTGTTGATTATGTAAATTTCTAAGTCCAAGAAGATGATCTTACTTGGACTTATTTCACTGGTAAAAGTGAGATTGAACAAATTATCATTCAACCTTGCAACGAAGCTATCAAACGAGGTATCATCACCGTCCCAGATAACAATCACATCATCGATGTATCTGCGCCACATAATCAACTGCGGCGCAGATACATCAATGCCCCATATGTTGGCCGATTCCCACCATCCCATATACAAATTTGCGAAAGATGGTGCAAAACGTGTCCCCATTGCAGTGCCACACAATTGTAAATAAAACTCGTGTTCAAAAAGAAAATAATTGTGTTTCAATATAAATTCAATTGAACTGTGAATAAACCTACGTTGGAGAAAAGGTAAAGTGCCGTATAGTGCCAAAAAGTGATCAATAGCATCCAAACCCCCTTCATGTGGAATAGAGGTGTAGAGTGATTGAACATCAAGAGTGGCTAGATGATAAGAAGATTTCCATGTGAAATCTGAAAGAATAGTGAGAAGTGAAGTGGTGTCTAGTAGATGGGAAGGTAATAGTGGTACTAAAGGTTGATGAAAGAGAGAAAGAAAGAAATCATTGAAATAGATGGTAAAATAACACAAGCTAAGAATGAAATCTTGGAGATCCCCTGCCTTGACAAACTACCCCAATTGACTAAAGAAATGAATGTAAAACTAAGGAGATCAGAAAATCAGATTTTGATCAATAAAAACAAAAAATTCCTTAGAGATAAGAGGGACTATGCACTTAACATTCAGCGATGTTGGGATACAGGAAAGGAAATAACTGCAGACGGGGACCCTGCTATACGTGACACTAATCCATCTAATGTCACAGCCTTTAACCAAACTAAAGGACCCTTACAAACCCAACATACTAACCCAAAAACTAATGTTTCTATCTCAATGACACCAAGGGACCCTAATTTCTATGCGAGACCCACCCATGAAAAACATACTAGACGGCCATCCAAATACCAGAGGAATGAAACTATGGATCACTCCGCACAGGTGAACCACACACATAGACCACAACAATCTAACCCTCATTATGCCAAACAAAATAGGAGGTATAGCAATAAATCACATACTCCGCAAAATAGGAGAGATACTAGTGCCCCTAAGAAACATACCAATTTTAGGGAGAAACATGCACATATCTCACATGCCATACCATTGCAAAACAAGTATGAAGTTTTGAAGGATTCAAATGAGGGAATAGAGAATGAGGATTTTTTAAACAGGTTGGAAAAAATGAGAAAATCAATATCAACTTGGGACTCCAACCATCCGCCTCTATTGGGAGCCCCCCAAAAAATCACAAGGAAAAGACAGGATTCAGGAGAGGGCATAGGGGAATTAGGACAAAGGGAGGAAAAACAACACTCCCCTCTCAAACTTACCCAGATGACCCAACATTGAGATCTAAGGGCATCTTTAATTTATCTAATTCCCGTATAGACCATACATTAATGAATGTTTTAGGCAAAGGCCTTTCATTTGCCCCTACACGTAGAGTTAACAATTTTGATCTTTACATTGATTTGCAGAAATTTAATCGCAAGTTAACTCTAAGTAGACACTTTATTTCGGATCAAAGGGGTTATCAAACCACCCATGATACCATCAATCCTATTGTACAGAAATTGTCTACAAGTGAACAGACACAACTAGTGGACTTGATGTCACTTATGGATGAGGGCATTACCAATACCAACGAAAGTATATCTATACAACATTCATTATTCAAACCCAATTCTGTTTTTCACCCTTATCATTCTAGGGGACATCATATTGATATATTCAATAAATTGGTCGAAAGGGAATTTCAAACTCTGGGACTAGGGAAAGGTTTTCTTATGAATAAGAACTCCAATTTAACTGCACAGGAAAGACATGCGCTAAAAACGCTACAATTAAACCCTAATATAATTATACGTGAAGCAGACAAGGGTGGAGGTATAGTACTCCAAGACAGAGTAGACTATTGCAGCGAAGCTGTCAGACTACTGTCTGATTCACTGTCCTATTGTAAGTTACCTAGAGACCCCACAGCTGCATTCAAACTAGAACTAAATGTACATTTGGAATCCGCCTTAACATCAGGCGTACTTAACAAAAAAGAGTTTGAATTCTTATGCTGCTCGGCTCCCACCATCCCTATAATGTACCATTTGCCCAAGATTCACAAATCACTCACGAATCCACCTGGGCGACCCATTATTTCAGGTATTAATTCCCTCACTGTTAACCTTTCTTCTTATGTAGATTCTTTTCTTCAACCTTTAGTACCACTATTACCTTCCCATCTACTAGACACCACTTCACTTCTCACTATTCTTTCAGATTTCACATGGAAATCTTCTTATCATCTAGCCACTCTTGATGTTCAATCACTCTACACCTCTATTCCACATGAAGGGGGTTTGGATGCTATTGATCACTTTTTGGCACTACACGGCACTTTACCTTTTCTCCAACGTAGGTTTATTCACAGTTCAATTGAATTTATATTGAAACACAATTATTTTCTTTTTGAACACGAGTTTTATTTACAATTGTGTGGCACTGCAATGGGGACACGTTTTGCACCATCTTTCACAAATTTGTATATGGGATGGTGGGAATCGGCCAACATATGGGGCATTGATGTATCTGCGCCGCAGTTGATTATGTGGCGCAGATACATCGATGATGTGATTGTTATTTGGGACGGTGATGATACCTCATTTGATAGCTTCGTTGCAAGGTTGAATGATAATTTGTTCAATCTCACTTTTACCAGTGAAATAAGTCCAAGTAAGATCATCTTCTTGGACTTAGAAATTTACATAATCAACAACGAGTTACATACGAAAACCCATTTTAAGAACACTAATGTTAACTCCTTTCTACACCCAGAAAGTGGACATGAAAGGAGATGCATTAATAACATTCCATTCAGCCAGTTTTTGCGCATTAGGCGTAACTGTGCTGATATAGAAACGTTCAAGGTACAATCTCAAATACTCTTTGAGCGTTTCTTTCAAAAGGGCTATGATGTGACTCTTATAGATAGAGCCTACAAAAGAGCATTAAACATTAATAGGAAGAAACTGATTCAACCTAAGAATAGTAAACCCAATGGTAAACAAAAGTGTGTTTCCACTGGAAAGACACTAGTTCAACCATTGGAGAATCCAGTGACTAATGGCTCTCTTATCACATTGCCCACTTCAGATTCCAGTGAAACAGACCATAAAAATAATAAAAGGAAGAATGAGAAACACGCACCATATTTCGTAACAAAATTTAATAGTTCTCATAGAAAGATCAAATATATTTTGAACAAATACTGGTACATTTTGCAGATGGATCCAATCTTGGCAAAAACTTTACCAGAAAGACCAATGATTGTGTTCACAAAATCCGACAATCTAAAAAGTATCTTGGCCCCTAGTCTCCTCAAAGGCAGTGATTCAAACAAAAAGAAAGATCTTAGGGAGATGTTAGGCATCAAAGGTAACCACAGATGCAATAGGTGCAAAATCTGTCCACGAATGCTTACTCAGGATTACTTTAAATCTAAAGCGACAGATATTAGATATGAAATTAATAGCTACATCGATTGCGTAACCACTTATGTCATTTATATCCTGCAATGTGGATGTGGTTTACAGTATGTGGGCCGTACTAAACGTCAGCTCAAAATTAGAGTGATGGAGCACCTCAGAAATATCACTAATATTCCCAAGCTACTGGCATCTAATAAACCATTGACACATTTGTTGTCACACTTTAAGGATGTCCATCAGTGTAGCACTATAGGGGTTAAATATATGGGCATCGAACATATAACAACTAATGTACGGGCTGGTAACATAGATCTTCAGATTGCAAAAAGGGAGCAATTCTGGATATTTACCCTCCAATCCAAGTACCCGGGGGGTTTGAACGACTATGTGGAATTAACCCCTTTTTTGAGGTGAAACCATGCATACTGCAATTTTTTTTTTCACTTTTTCTTCAATTCTTCCCCTCCCCCCACCCACCTTTCCATTTGTTCTATTTCCCATATTTTAAAAGTTATTTATATGTCATTTAATGTTATTAATGTTGTTATCCAGTATGCACATATACTTTGTTTTTTATGCTACTACTATGCATATTTTATTGCACTTGACTATTTGGGACACATGATTTTGGCTCCCCTTTAAGGTCTGTTTACCTTTCTATTTACACTTATATATATACTCAATTAGTGTAATTCATTACTGGATCAAATGCACTAACAGGGAGGTCTTCCTATTGTGGCCCGCCCCTATCAGTATATGAGCCTGATTGGCCATGCAGCCATTAGGTATTAACCAATGACGCACAGAATTAGACCTATAAAGGACCCCTAAACAGGTGTCCCAGATATGGCCTGAAGAAGTTTACTTTGTTAAACGAAACGCGCCGCGACTGTTGTGGCTGGCGGTTTTACTACCCACCACCAGTACACACTCAAGTGTACCGTTCCTGCTTATTTCCAATCGTTTCTATGCTATCAAAAACGGACAGGCATCCTAAGGACACCTATTGAAGGCCCCGGTTCCTGCACATGTGTGCTACACTCCGCACCACGCTACCACACGTGGAGGACAGGAGAGTGAACAGAGACAGCCCCAGCGCGCGGGTCTGATCTCTCAGAACTGAGATTACCCTTCATACTTCCTATGTGATGCCCTACTCCTGTGATAGACACCAGAATCGGGGATTATTAAAGAAATTTTATATGTAAGTTACTAATTTTATTATTTGTTGCTAATACAATATCTATCTCTCATCTTGGTGCGCTTTTGTGTTTTTTCTTGTTTCAATGGCAGTGACCTGTTCAAAGCGGAATTCCACACATTCGGCCAAAAAAATAACCTTTTTGGTAAATAATATACAGTCTAGTTGGTTACACTAAACAAATCTACACATGCTTATTAGAGAAGTGTGACACTTTTGCACACTTTATGCAGCACACCTGGTGAATTTCACCGTGAATTTCACCGTTTTTGGTTCAGCATCAAAGTTAGCAAAATTCAATGCGCATTAGATGTTTAATTAATTTCAATCACTTTTTCTTGCTAAATTTGAATGATATGTATAAAAAATATGGGTGGTTGTTATTTTGCAACTTTAAAATAGAAAAATAGCACATTTAAAATAATTTAGTCCATTTCACTAGAACTTTTAATATCGAAAGTTGAATGGAAAATTTGATCAAACCAGCGGCAAGCTGAATCTCACCAGACTCGTACATATCTAATACTAATAGCAAAGATTTGACTGCTTCTGGAAAGTAATTATAAGCTGCAATTTTTTGATGTCTCTGAATCTGTTTGTCGGTCAAATGATTCCTTTACCCTTTTCCCACCATGACAGCATTAGAAAGTCAATAAACATGAGAGAGAGGGCAACCCACTCTAGTTGTGAAAGCATTAGATGAACTCACACTGACTTCAGACAGGAGGATAGAACCAGAATAAATTCCCTCCTAATTTTCAGCTTACTTACCCTTGGATCTGGCTGGATTTTGCCCTTACTATTATATAGCAATCCCTGAAGGGATATGTAAATTTTCACATACAAATGGATGTTCACACCTTAAAAGTAAGAAGTCAATTATTTGATAGGTTTTCAAATGCTACAGCAGCTGCATATTGATAATTGTTGATAGCACACCCGTTATGAAATATATGAAATAAAATATTCAACGTTTCTTGTTGTATTTTCTATGTAAGCATATTCTTTTATCAGAACATCAAGAATATACCGTACAACAACATTGGAGCTTGAATACCCCAAAACACTAAAATACCCTCAAAAGTGCCTGGTCACACTGTTTGTGAGAAGCTGAATCTGACACTTGTTTCTCAAATTTTGCTCCATTTGTTATGTAAATGTTACAAAAGGTTTTGAACCCCGATTCTTGTAAAGAATGCAATGTTTGTGCATGTTTTCATTTGCATTTTTTCCCCATCCTATATGGCTTCTTTTTCACCCTTAATTTTTTTTCTCACATGTTATTTAAGCTATATACTGTAGTATATGCCTGCACAGTAGTATAGTCTCTAATTCCATTTAATGATATTTCGACATTGCATCTTTATATTATTAAATATAATAGGGCTGATCTTTCCTACAGATTGACGCTTTGCAGGTGGTGTATTTTCTCCTCTATTTTCTCAGGTTAACATACAGTAGTTTACACATAATAGGGACTTCCATTGTTTATCCTGTGGACTGTTATCATTTACTTAAGGTGCAATGCAATTTTTTTTATTTATCTCCAACTTTGTTATTTGTGTGATGCCAAGAGTAATGCTATGGGTCCATGTCGGTCTGGATCCTATCAGTGTTTTCAAGTTGAAAGAGAACACTGAAGAGTAGATGAGTGTTTATGGCTAACAGAAAGAAGATATTTTTAAGTACTAATATTTCACACTAGGGTATTTGTGCACCCACAGTTTACCTTTATAATAATGGAACTTTGTTACTGGATTTGGCCAGCTTTTAACTGCAGTAAGTCACAAATAATCAAATGCTTAATTTATTTAACCCATTCAGGGCACTTTCACATACTTAAAAAAGTATATAAGAAATTGCATATACTCCATGTAAGTACCTGCTAAACGGAGTAAACCTTGACGACGTTGGCAGGCTTTAATCATGTTTTGATCAAAAGATGCAACAAAATGACTCCTTTAATACATAGATTTAGGTTCTAAATGTAAAAATGTCACTTGTATATTTTAGCCCAATTGGTAGGAGTACAGGAAATGTCCTTCGTTTTCCATGAATTTTTGCTTTGCAACTTGGGACTTTTCCATTCTGGTATCCTGTTTTGTGTAGATTTCTCAGGGTCTCTATGGTATGGAGAACCATTGCTCCTTTTTAAATATTCACATAGATTAACACTGTACTGTATGTTCATTTGCTGGACTGATATTCCTGCTTGATATACCTAATGTGGTCATGCATGGTACTGCAAGTGATCTAATTACATACAGATACGTCATGTTTGTTTCTTCAGCTGACCTCATTGAATTCTACACATAAACCCGTTTTGCGCCACAACATGGTCTGCAGCAGCCTTAATGGCCCATTGGATTAACACAGTGGGGTCCCTGAGTTTGAATTGAACTCCCTCTGTGTGAATTCTAGTGGGTTCCAGCTGTCTATAAGAGACACGCAGTCAGAGATTGACTAAATCAGTCAGTCACTCTACCAGCATCACAGGGGTTTCATTTTATTTTAATAATACAGTATTGTAGCAGGGGGTCTCTGGAGCTGAACCGCATTGATTTTCGGTCAATGAACCCCCTGCTTCCTTAGATACAGGCCCCGGTATGGGGTGCCAGTAACATAGTGGTGGTCATGTTTAAATTCTCCCAAGTCACGTGACCAGGACATTTAAACATATAGGAGATACCAACACCCCATACCGGGGTCTGTATCTCGGGAAGCTTGGAATCCTTGGACGTGAAATCAATGTGGTTCAGCTCTGGAGACCCCCAGATACCGTACTATGTTATCAAAATAAAATATAAGCATTTTCATTACCTTAGTGGCAAAACGCTAAAGCAATGAGGGGGTTAAAGCTGTCTACCAGGTTTATTGAGGGCAGAAGGGGTGAGTGAAGGGGGTACTTGGCCCAGGTGGGTATTTAGGACTACTGGGAAGGATGGGGGAGGAGTTAACCCCTTAATTACCATAGCGGTGGTAACGCTTTGCTCATGAAGGGCTTAACACCCCGCTACCCAACCGTTAGGCCTAACCACCCCCCCTGAGCCATATACGCCCTTCACCCAATCCCTCAACCCCCAATAAACAGTCCAAAAAAAGTCAATAAAGCAAATGATTGGCAGAGTGTCACACCCATGCCCTATGGGCATGAGCTGCCACTCTGTCGCTCAATGGGCAAGCTGTAAAACATAAATATCTGCATCAAATAAAAACCACATTGCATTGCCATAAAAAATAATAATGCCAATAAACCAAATTATTAGCACAGTGACACACCCATGACCTATGTGCATGAGCTGCCACTATGCCAGTCAATGCTGTATACAGCCTGCCTGCAAAAAAAAAATACAATAAACCAATTGATTGGCACAGTGGCACACCCATGCCCTATGGACATGAGCTGAAAATATGCCATTCAATACAGTATGCAGCTTGCCTGCAAAAAGAAAAAAATGCCAATAAACCAAATTGATTGGCACAGTGGCACACCCATGTCCTATGGGCATGAGCTGCCACTTTGTCAGTCAATGGGCAAAGTGTAAAACAAAAATACCTGTGAGAAAGTTGTGAATAAAAAACACAAGTCTGAGGATATGTTTTGCAGAATGACAGATAAGTTTATTGCTTTGTGCGGTGCACACGCAGAGGAGAGTTTCAAAATAAAACTCTCCCAATGACATGGTGGCATACAGGCCTTATTTATACACAAAATACTAAACCCACGCCCCATATACAAGGTTGCGTGTCATCACTACGTAAACAAAATAGGAACATGAACACATCGAGTTAATAACATTATGGGATGCCTAAATGAAATGATTCAGCAATATTCCTTATACAAGCCGTTGCCCTTTCCTCTACATACGGATCGTCATGGGCCCCCTCCTCGGAATGCGAGAAAGTGCTATCTGTCTCATACTTTCATAACATTGGCACTTTCCTCTTCTGCTCAAGGTCTTGTGGCTTAAGTGAACCGCTCAACACCAATTGGAACTTCAGCAGAAAAAAAATGTATTTTAAACTAACTTCCATACCAACTTTCATACAGACAATATCAAGCACCTAAGATGGATGCTGACTTAAAATGGTTGCTTAGATCCCAGTGCTGTTATGTCAGACCTCCCCCTTATGTCATATTCTCACTTTGTCACTCCCTCCTTTTTTTTATTCTTATAACATAGTTTTTGAGAATTAAGTTTATGATGATAGTCCAGGGATAACTCAGAGGACAAGGGCGCGTGCCCTTCACTGTCATAGTCTTGTAAGGCGCTGCGGCCAATATGTCTTTTGATGAATAACTGTGGTCGGCATCTTTTTTCTTCAAGGGACTGCTGTTTCTGGCATCTGTAAAGAGTGGCATCAGATTGGGGGAGGGGGTCGCACACTTGTGGATCATACCTTTGCAACACGTGACACACACATATGACAACAAGTAACACCCCCAAACACACCAACATATTCAAAAATTTTGCTCCAAGTGATTTAAGCCATTCACCTAACCCCAGAGGGTCCCATTCCATCTCATCTTCCTTTCTAAGCCGCTTTTGAATCCCTTCTATTTTATCTAGTTCATGCTGCACATTGCTACTCTGATCTGGAATAAAAACACAACATTGTCTTTAATCAAAGCACATACCCCTCCTTTTGAAGCTAAAACATAGTCTAAAGCAATTCTGTTTTGTAAGGCCATAAGCCTAATCTGAACCTGTTCTTGGTTTAATGATGAAATTAAAAACTGCAAAATTAAGGCTACATCCTTCCTGTAAATTGTTTTCTAAGTAAACATACATTTTTACACAGGTTTCATTGGTTGGTGGAGACACTTGACCCATAAATTGATTCTTTTTCCTACTGTGTGATACACCCTTTAAAGAGGTTCCGTTAAAAAATTGGAAAAATACAGAAATTATACACATAATACTAAAAATCTTATTTTATGCAAGCAACCTTTCTTTGGATATGCAGTTGCTAGATAAAGGAAATTGCATCTATCTCTATCATCATATATTTTCAGAATCATCACAATATTCTATTACTGAGAATTGAGGGGGTTTGGCATCTGTGGAAGCGAAGTGCATGATCCTCACCCCTGCACGCATTGCATACATCATTCACTCAGAATATCAGAACAGACAATGTCTGCGATGGTCAACATGGCTGACTTATGATCCTTTCCTTGTGGCTGACACACACTCCTGGGTGACCCCCTCCTTTCGGTGGAGGTGCAACACACTTCTGGATCAAAGTTTTGCTGCACATGACACATACATAGAGAGTGATGAGTACTGCCAAAACACATACAGAAGCTTTCACAAGCCACGCTTCAACTAAACCAATCCTCCCATCAAGGCTCAATTGTACATACACCTTAAATTTCTAACTTAACACACTCTAAAGAATAAAAATATTGAGTCTCTGAAAAAATGAAACCGGGCCTTAGCCTGGTCTCTTATTTTCCTCGTTGGTTAACGGTTAGAGTTTTGACTCGGCAAGACGTTAACTTGATGCGGCTGTGCTTTAGGTGACTTTGGTCTTTGGTGGCGCTGGACCGTTTGGTGGAACTGGAATGAGCTTTGGGTCCAGAAAAAAAAAAACTCTGCCACTTTAATTGCTGTATTGATGGTTAATTTAGGCCTTTTCACCTGGGATGAAGAGCATGCTTGCGCATAAAATATGTGACTATTAACCCCATCTCGAGTATGTGCACTTTCCACTTTGCCTAGAGAGACTCAAAAAATGTATTAGTTGCATACAACTTATTGTTTTATTACCAATAACATGGTCCTTAATTCGTTCCTTTGGACTGCTGATAGTCACAAGTCATCCCATATGTGTCTCATAGGGAGATAATTTATACCTAGGGATAAATTCTTGTATCAATGTGTTTACTCCTGTCTTAACATCCGCATATAGACAGAGGTATTCCCTATTAATGTTCCTAATTCGTTCCTCAAATTAAAACTAAGTAGCCAATGTGAACCTGACTTTGATACAATCTAAGTTCCTGAAACTTTGGGGCCTCATCCCTTGCCAAACCACTTGCTTCCATAATTAATTCTATCCTGTCTGCAGGCCATATCCCTAAGACCTAGGAAACTGCCAGAGTTTGTCCCAATCTTCAAAAGTGGGGACAAAGAACACTGTCTCAAACTACAGGCCAATCTCTCTTCTCCCAATACTATCCACAGTCATGGAAAAATATTCCCTCCCAATTAAGCAATTATTTTACCCATACAAATTTCCCTAGCCAATCCCTATCTAGTTTTTACCCCAAACACTCCACTGTAACTATTCTGCTAAAAAATTGAAATGCCTTGTATATAATGCATACATTTTTCACTTATGTAACTGCTTTTGCAACTATGTATCCCCTGTATTTAACCCTATGCACAAGACACACCCACAAATGAGAGGTGACTCCCAAATTCACCCCTTCCTGGCATACCCATTCTAGATTACACAGAAATTTTTTTGACAATAACCACTGCTTACGGACACCTTTGGAAAAAATAAATGGTTAAAAGTTATAACATAAATCACATATTCAGTTAATAGACAAATTATTTTGTATAAGACTTCACACTAATGTCTTGCTTTATATAATCTCTTTGCACAGTGCTGAGCACACGATCAGCTTTATAATTTTAAATACACTGCATATTCATCTGACTAAAGAAAAAAAAAATTATAAGCTTGTTTCCAGGCAAAGAGCCATTTTGTTTCTGGGCGTTTCGCCAATTGACCCTGAACAGATAAGATAACAGCACTCCACGGCTTCTTCCTGAAAAATAATAATTATTGGATTGGAACTTTCGCTTAAAGTTTAAATACATGGAGCTTTATCCAGAGCCCTAAGAACTACATTTTTATGGCCTCTTAAAAATTAACCCACAGGCTTTTATATAGCTGAGGTTTATATAACTTCTTAACACATAAATAACTCCACACGCTCATGCTATCTCCCTCCACTCAGTTCTTTTTAATGCCTTCTGTTTGAACTTTCATAGTTTCACTGACATCATTCACTACAAATTTATGCTATCCTGTTGCAATTCTGTCCTTTCTCAAGCTACCCAAACCTATTTCTCTCCATTAATCAACACTCACAAGTCTAATCCTCACGAACTCTTCCTTCGCCTCACCTCAGGACTTTTGCTGACTATTTTAAGCAAGAGGTTGAATCCATATACCTGAACATTCCCTCTGTTTCCTCCTTCTATCCTACTCCACTTCCTGCTTTCCTTGACTCTTTTTCCACTGTCTCAAAAGAGATTGTAACCATCACTGTTGATCTCCTCTTCTCCCTCTAATCTGCTACATTTCCATTCTCCTTCAAACATTTAATAGTTATACCATGACTCAAAATTAGCAAGCTTGACCCTACCTGTCTTTCTACTTTAACTACTGAACTTGTCTTGCATTCTCTTGCTTGCTCCATTTTCTCAACACCCATTCTCTCCTTAACCCTCTACAATCTGACTTCTGCACTGCTCCCTCCACGGAGACAATTCTCACTAAAATAACTGATGACCTATTTGCTACCCAAGACAGAGGTCATTACACTCAGCTCATATTACTCCCTGCAGCATTTGACTCTGTGGACCACACTTTTCTCTTTTCTCTTAGGTTTAAATATCAAGATTATGCTGACAACACCCCAATTTACTTTTCAACCCCTGACCTTATACTTGCTGTAAGTAAACCTAAGTTTCTGAATGTCCTTCTGTTTTCTCATCCTGGAAGGCCCTCTTTTGCCTTAAATTTAACATGGCAAAAACAGAGTTCCTCATACTTCCTCCCGAACCTGACCCTATTATCTCCTTCCACATTACTCTTGAATCTTCCATCCAGTAGCTCAAGCACGCTGCTTAGGGGTCACTCCCAACTCCTCTCTCATATTCTCCTCTTTCATTCAAAACATTTCTATAACTGTCGCTTTTTCCTCCACAATATCACAAAGATACACCTGTTCCTCTGTTGCTCAACTATTAAAAAACTCTGATTCAGACCCTCATTCTCTCCCATCTTGATAACTGTAATCCCCTGCTATCCCGCCTTCCTGACTTTCACCTGTCTTCCCTACTATCTATCCCAAACGCTGCTGCCAGAATCACTCTACTCTTTAAACTCTGATTCTGCGTTTCCCCTCCTGAAATTCCTCTCCTGGCTTCTAATCAAATCCTACTGTTTCTGTATGCTCTCCCTACCTACCAATTAGATTGTAAGCTCCTCAGAGCAGGGACTTTTCTTCCTTAATGTTACTTTTATGTCTGGATCACTTATTCCGTGACCTCTTACCTTTACCATTTGCTACCTATATGATTACGACGTGCACCACTCCTGTGAAGCGCTGTGCATATTAATGGCGTTATATACATAAAAACATACAATACAATATAGTAGAAACGGATACACATGTATATCCTATCAGGTGCATCAGAATGAGTAAAGTAACCGTTGCATAGTGTATTTAGACCATAGATATCAGATGGCAACTGGCCCAGCTCTGGGCACCAATGTTTGCTTTGAAACTCACGGTTTAGGAGAGTGAACGCCGTGTATTAAATCCTCAGTAGCAGTGATGCAATGTAGCACCGCCAACCCTTTCGTGACTGGAGCGTCACGTAGGGTGGTCAAGTGACCGGCGGTGATCTCCTCCGGTGTAGGTGAGGTGGGGAAATGCCCGGTATCGTGCCTCAGGTAAGCTGCTTGTGTGGATGTGGCACCGCTACTCCCGGCGTGATTGCGGCATCGCGCACGGCTGTCACCTGACCAGCGGTGATCTCCTCCATGTGCAGTGGTTACCCGGCGTGCATAACAGCGGTAGACAGCAAGGAAATTCCTCCAGCGGCAGCAGGAATGGGAGCGCAGCACAGCCGTAGACAAACAGGGTGCAGACGTAGGTGGTGACTAAAAAAAGTTTTATTTAAACAGACATGTGTAGCTGATGGATCCTCTGACGCGTTTCAGCCCTCAGGCCTTTGTCAAAGAGTGATCCATCAGCGTGGGGAGTACAAAGATATAGGCAGACATTAACACAAAACACCTGTTCCTGATACAAATCAGGTGAGGTGGGTAATTCACCTAACATCGATGTAACAAGGATGTTAAAAAAAGTTAAAATGTGTGCCAGCACTTTATTGTTTATAAAAAGGTTGTAACACATGTATATCAAATATGAAGATATATATAAACATAGTGATAACTGGCACATCAATGAAGTGAAGCATAAAAAGTACAACAGTCTGATGTAAATATTATTGTTCAATAGTATAAGAAATGGACATCTCAAATATAAAATAAGATGTAAATGAGGATATCAAGACCACAATATGAGAATGGGGTTCCATAATAGTGATTAAATAATAAGCCATAAAGCAATGAATGGAAGGGGAAGCGGGGGGAGGGAGGGGCGGGGAGAGGGGGAAGAAATGGAGAGGGAAGGGGAAAGAGGGGGGGGTGGAGGGCAGAGGGGGGGGGAAGGGGGGAGGGGGGGAGGGGAGGGGGAAGGGTGGGGGGGAGGGGGGAAGGAAAAGGATGGTGAAAATGTGTGATAGTAGATGTTATTAGTCATGCAAGAAATGTTGAAGTTCCCAATCAACATTGAGACCGTGGGGTTGCAAGGTATCTAACTGAAAGATCCATTGCATCTCCATTTTGTTTAACCTGTTAAGTCGGTCTCCCCCTCTGATGTATGTGGGGATATGAGCAATGCCAAAGAATCTAAAGTTCTTTAGACCGCCATCTAGACATGATGTAAAATGTTTAGATACAGGATGTAAAAGGTCTTTTCTCTTTATTAATCTTACATGTTCTGAAATTCTGATATATAACGGATGAATTGTCCTGCCAACATATTTGGCGTTACAGCCGCATGATATCACATACACCACATAACTCGTGTGACAGTTAATAAATGAGGGAATTCTGAATTTTTTCACCGTAGACACAGTAGTAACTCTTTTGGTGGGTACTGCATATTGGCAGCACTTGCAAAACCAACATTTAAAAAATCCTTTGGGTATGTTACTGATTTTGGGTGGGGAAGGTGTTTGGAATAAGCTTTTGGAAAGGGAAGTAGCTAAGGTGTTTGCTCTTCTAAAAGCGAATCTGGGTTTCAATATAAATGGTTCTAGATCTGGGTCAAGTTTCAACACATTCCAGTGTTTTAATATAATGTGTTGTATCTGTGGGGCCTGTCTGCTGAATTTGGTTATAAATAAAGGATTATCTGCAAACCTGTTTTTTGTCAATGTTTGTTTTTTGTTGCTTGTGGAGAAAATTATCCTGGTCAAAGTTTCCCCCTTCTGCACCCTTTCCGTTTTTTGACGGTACATGTTGTGCATTGGGAAAACTGGATTTAGATCTATCTAAATAATCATTTATTCAATGATTATTTATGACATTATTTATGATTTATGATTAAATATATAATGATTTATTTATGATTGTCATTTATAATGATTATTATAATGACAATCCATGCTCCTTCAGGAACGTTTTCATGAAAAGAAGTATGACAGAGATGAAATTAAGGCTGCTATGGACAAAGCAAAAGATCTAGATAGAGATGAACTTATAAAAAGTAATTCCAAAGTAAAGTCCAGAAAAGGAGATTACATTTTTTCTTTTATTACAGACAGGTGGACAAAATAAAGAACATAGTACAAAGACACTGGCACATTGTGAAAAATGATTCGGTTCTGGGTAATATTGTCCCGGACAACAGATAGATGGTTACCAACTATTAAAGGTTTTTTGGGGCGCACAGTATGTAGAGCTTGTACGTTTAGAGCTGTGGATTAACATGCCTTTGTTTCCCATGTTACGCGAAAAAAGTTCATAATTGACAAACATATTACCTGCAGGACAGATTATGTCATCTATCTAATCGAATTACAATATGTTGGTAAGACGAAAAGATTGATTAATGTAAGAATTTTAGAACACATCGGAAACATACAGCGAAAAGTTACCACACATCAAGGGGATGTAACAGGCATCAAATTCAGTGGGATTGAACATGTATCATCGCACTGGAGAGGAGGCCATAGGGACAAGGAATTAACAAAACGTGAAACGTTTTGGATTTTTACATTGAAGACCTTAGTCCCCTGTGGACTCAATGTTGATATAGAGTTGAGTGGTTTTTTTTTGTAATTACACTCATCTACAGATTGGTTCCTTTCTTTATATCCCCTTGATGTTTTATCCTCTCCACCGTTTTCTTAATACTAATGTTTTCTTAATTGCGGTTTTTATATATATTTTATGCATGATTTTATATTTGTGTATATGTAAGTAATTATTTTATCGCTGTTTGGAATTATATTTGTTGAGATTAATATCTTTCATTCTGTTTTATTACATGCCATCTTACGAGAATCCACAATCGCCATATTATGAAGCATAAGGACAGAATTATGATTTTTTTGACCTTTGGTAATGCTGTGTGGGGACAGCATGACCTAAAGGTCTTATGCATTATTAAAATGTTTTTATATATTTCATTTTTTTAAGAATTAAAATTACTGTTTTAGTGTTGAATGTAGATTTATATGTATTTTATGTACAATGTATTATAATTGGTTTATTATTATCCTATTAAGTTGTGATTGCATTTAGAATATATTATGTTTGCTTTTAACTACAGTATATTCATTGTCTGTATATACTGTACACTTATAGGAATTTTGCTGTATTAGACAATGTGTGTATCTGTAGTAAATTAGCTCTGAAGCTTGTTATGTCTCTGAACCAATGGGGACTAAGACGTGGTTATTTAACCACGTGTGATGTAAAGATTAGCCACTCCTGAGGAAGCCATCATCAGTAACAGCAAAACGCGTAGAGAGCGTGGCTTACAGCAGTCTTGTGAGGGAAAGGACAGAGAGGCAAGTCTGGGGGTATCTGAGATGTCTAGGAGCGAAGATTGCGTAACCAGAAGGACGCAACCGGAAGTGACGTGTCAGAGCCTTCAGACACGGAAGAGGTTGTCAGCGTGAGTCCTGCGACGTGGAGCGGTGAGGTCGCGACTTACCTACATACCACCTTGTATACCGATTGTGCCCATGATCTACTTCCAGAGAGTAAGCCTCCATTTGTGAGCTGCTTGTTTTATAAATTATTGTGTATGACCTGCACTATGTTTGAGTCTCTTTCTGTCCAAGGCTGTTAATTCATAATCACATAAGATCCAGGGTTATCTTACATCATTGGTTGCTCCTTTTTGTCTGCTCTATTATGAGTACGCAATTGTTGGGGTTTCTTTGAATTTGTATTCTTTATTGTGTAGCAATATTGAACTATATATATTTTTTATTGTTCCCGCATCGCTCCCCTGGGATTGGAGGAAGATTTGTACTAAGTCTTTTGGAACAGCATATGCTGAGGGTTGAGTGAAGTTGATTTTTGCCTCAATTATTGCACCAATATCACTGTTTTTGTGTGTGAGCATTTCATTACACACCTTAGTTTGCACTGTTTATCTCTTATTTTTGGGATAATTAGTTATATCACTTATTATTAATTATTTATTGTCACATTAATCACTTTGGGAGTGTTAGAGCGCCATCTAGTGCTTTTTTGGTCCATATTATATGGGCATGATGTACCATTGTGTCAATCAATGGGTAGAGGGTGGGAATATTTGTTGCAGGGTGGGTGGTTAGGCCTCCCGGGTAAGTAGTAGTTGAGGGGGTTTAACCCCTGAATTACTTTAGCTACAGTGATTAATGGGTTAGGGGCAATTAGATTATGAGCAGGTGGTTTCTTTAGAGTCAGAGATTGCTGATCTGGAGAGGAAACTTGCAATATTGAGGGACATTGACAATCTTGAAAGGGGTTTATTGCACACTGGGCAGGTTCTTGCTTCAACTAGTGGTGCAGATGGTGGCACTGGTAGGTAGCTGGGTAACAGTTAGAAGTGGCAGTAGGGGCAATAGGAAGAGGCAGGCCAGTTGTGAGCTGACCCATACCAATAGAGTTGCCATATTGAATGAAGATATTAGGAGTGTCAGGGTAGAAATGGCAAGGCTGGAGGAGACTGATTCCTCTAGCAGCTAGAGGAATAGTTCCTCCAGCACAGAGGGGACTAATGATGCTCAGATATCAAGAAAAATTGTGGTGGTAGGGGACTCCAGTATTTAGAAGGTAGGTAGGGCAATCTGTTGCCATGACTGCATGAACCGAACAGTTTGTTGTCTCCGAGGTGCTCTGGTTCGGCACATTGTAGATCGGGTAGACAGATTGTTGGGAGTGGCTGGGATTGACCCGGCGGTTTTGGTACATGATGGCACCAATGACAAAGTTAGAAACAGATGGTGGGTCCTAAAAAAATGATTTCAGGGATCTAGGCCAAAAGCTTAAGGCAAGGTCATCTAAGGTAGTATTTTCTGAAATACTTGCAGTGCCATGCACTACTGCAGGGAGACAGTAAGAGATTAGGGAGGCTAATGCATGGCTAAGAAAGTGGTGTAGGAAGGAGGGTTTGGGGGTTTTAGAGCATTGGGACCCCTTTTCTGAGAGGTGCCATCTTTATGCTAGAGACAGATTGCACCTCAATGAAGAGGCATATTCTGTGCTAGGGGGGAAATTTTAAAAAGGTTGGATCAGATTTTGAACTAGGATGGAGAGGAAGAGGGGAATGAAACAGATAATGAACTAAATAGATGAGGAAACAAGGAGTTACGAGGTAGAATGGGGGCAAGTGTGAATTTGACAAGCAGTGAGACACCCATAGTAAATAAAGATAATAATAAAAAACTTCTAAAGACTAAACCAAATAGGCACAGAAAGGAAGGAGCAGATAAGATAATAGTACAGGCTGAAAAATAAACTTAAATGCATGCTTGCTAATGCAAGAAACCTGACAGATAACATTGGGGAACTTGAATTAATAGCTATAAGGGAGCAGTATGATATCATAGGCATTACTGAAACATAGTGGGATGAAACTCATGACTGGGCAGTTAATTAATGGGGTTACAGTATTCCCTTTTTCGGAAGGATCGAGCAAATTGAAGAGGAGGTGGAGTATGCTGATATGTTAAACCGGATTTAAAACCAATTATAAGGGAAGATGTTTATGAAGGGAGTGATGAAAATGTAGAGACCTTGTGGATATTAATTTGCAATGGAGGTCAAAGTATAACGAAAATGTGTGTAGGGATATGCTATAAACCATCAAATAGCTGTGAAACTGAAGAAGCTAAAAAACTTTTGCAAATGGAGAAGGCAGCAAAACTAGGTCATGTTTGCATAATGTGTGATTTTAATTATCCATACATAGACTGGGGCAATGAGATTAGCATCACAACAAAAGGAAACAGGTTTTTGGGGTGCTTAAAGGCAATGAAATGACCCAAATTAATGAGGAACCAACCAGGAGAGGGGCAATACTGGATTTGGTAATATCAAACAATGTAGAAGTAATAGAAAATATTCAAGTCCTGGAACATTTGAAGAACAGTGATCATAACATGGACTCATTTGAAATAAATTATTAAAAACATATTACTTAGGTTCAACAAAGACCTTCACTTTAGAAAGGCAGATTTTAAGAAACTGAGGACTAATCTACAATTATACACTGCGATGAGGTTTGTGCAGGGAACAATGTAGAAGATAAATGGGCAGTCTTTTAACGGAGGCGAATGCGGTGAGCGGGAACATCCAGTAGCATCTGCCAACACTTATGATAGTGTTATGTGCCTTTTTTAAATCTGCATGTTTGTAAGTGTATTTTTTACCTTTTAAATATAAACTTTTTAGACTTTATTGATCTGTGCTATGGTGTCACGGTAGAGCTGCCCGCAGACCAGACCCGTCCCTTTACTGAGGTGGGACGTATAGTAACACGCACCCGCAGCAGAGGAAGCGTGTCCGGAGTGTGGTAGTTTGCATAGACAGGCCAGGAGATTTAGAAAGGGTGTCAGTGGTACTTGCCAGACCCGGAGTAGAGGGCTCATAGTCGGTGCCGAAGCCGAGGGTCGAGGAAGAGAGAGGTCTGGGGTAATTAAGGTGGGAAAGCCAATCAGGGAGATAGGTGGAGCAGAGATGTGCCATGGAGCATAAGCTGATAGGTGCGTGCTGTGATCCTAAAGCGGCATCAGATGGGAAGCAGGGGGGTGTGAGTACAGCTGGAGCGAGTGCTGGGGGTGTGACGGAGCTGCTTTTCAGTGAATAAATTATAGCCGGGAGCGCACACGGTGTAAGACCGTCCAGCGCGCGTCCCGGCCAACATGGCGGCCGCGTGTGTCAGTGTCGGCTTACACGTAGCCTGGCTGTGGAGGTGATACCGCTGGGAAGAGCAAGGGGGAGCAGGAGCAGTCCCAGGCAGAGGTAAGGAGGGGGTGGGAGAACCCTGCTTCCTTACAGTACCCCCAGCCCCCTTGAGGATCGGCCCCAGGATGAACCTTCCAAGGTTTCAGCGGGAACTTCTTGCGGAAACAATCCAGAAGAACCACAGCATGGATGTGTCCATGAGGAAGCCAAATGCGCTCTTCTGGACCGTCACCAATGTACAAGAAACTGGACTTTCCCCCTGGAGAGGTGGGAGTCAACTATGGATTGAATCTCGTACTCTTCGTGTTCTTGGACCGATACAGGATTGGGTCTACGGAGCTTATCTGGTAAAAGAGTACTTCGCACAAATGTCTTTAACAAGGAGGTATGGAAAACATTAGGTATCCTCATGTCTGGAGGAAGCTGGAGGTGGAAAGCCACAGGGTTGATTTGCTCCAATACGATGAAGGGCCGAGGAATTTAGGAGCTAATTTGGGAGTAGGAGTCTTCAGACAGATGTTTCTTGCTGAGAGCCAGACTTTATCCCCGGGTTTATATCTGGGGGATGTTCGGCGACGTCGATCCGCCAGGAACTGGATCTTGGTCCAAGAGTCCTGAAGTACGGTGATCCCTTCGTCGGCAGCCAGAACTCCTGAGGAAGGACTGGAGATAGGAATATGGCTGAGATGAAATCCGTAATTTACGAAAAATGGGGATTCTTGAGTGGACTCGTTTTTCGAGGAATTGATGGCGAATTCAGCCCGAGGTAGCAATTCAGACCAGTAATCCTAGGTCTCAGACACAAAACAGCGCAGGTACTGCTCCAAGGTCTGGTTGACTCTCTCAGTCTGGCCATTCGTCTGTGGATGATAGCCAGAAGAAAAAAACATAGAAATGCTGAGACTCTTGGTAAAGGCTCGCCAGAATCTGGACACAAACTGGGAACCCCTGTCGGAAACAATAGAACTGGGAATACCGTGAATGCGAAAGATTTATTTTGAAAAGATATCAGCCAGGGTGGGTGAGGAGGGTAGACCCTTGAGGGGGATGAAGTGTGCCTGCTTGGAGAAGCGATCAACTACCACCAAGATGGTATTCATGCCCTTGGATCTGGGCAGTTCCACAATAAACTCCATCGAGATATGAGACACGGGGCGATCAGGAACAGGCATGAGCAAACCAGAGGGTCTTTGTCGAAGGGCTTAACTTTGAGCACAAATGGGGCAAGCGGTCATAAACTTCTGAATGTTTTTTGCCATATTAGGCCACCATAAGATGCGTTGAATAAGGTCAAGGGTCCTCTTGAAGCCAGAATGTCCTGCAGAATGGGAGGAATGGCCCCATTCCAAGATCTTGGGGTGAAAGCTGGAAGTAGCGTAGAGCCTTCCCTCCTGTACTTCTAGACCACTCGGAATGTGTTTCTGAGCCTCGATGATCTTGTCCAGAATGTCGAACGAGGCAGCTGAGATGATAAGTCTTCTGGCTAGAATGGTCTCGGGGACATCTTCAGACTTTCCCTCCGGAGAAAACTGTCTTGAAAGAGCGTCGGCTTTAACATTTTTTGTGCCAGGGATATAAGAGAGGGTGTATTTGAACCTAGAGAAGAATAGTGCCCAGCGGGCTTGGTGGGACCCCAGGCGACGTGCAGACTCAATATATAAAAGATTTTTGTGGTCGGTAAGTATATAAATTGGCTCTCTAGACCCCTCCAGCAGGTGCCTCCACTCCTGAAGAGCCATCTTGATGGCCAGTAAATCTCTATTGCACACGTAATAATTCTTCTTGGCTGAAGAAATTTTTTTCGCGAAAAACCCACAGGAGAGTAATTTATATTGAGGAGAAGGTCTAAGCAAGAGTACCACCCCTGCTCCACAATTCGAGGCATGAACCTCTAAGACGAAGGGTAGGCTGGTATCTGGATGGTGAAGAATGGCGAAGAATGGGAGCCGAGACAAATGCTTTCTTTAAAGTCTCGAAGGCCGAGGCTGCCTCAGGAGACCAGGCCGAGGGGTCGGACCCCTTTTTAGTGAGGGCTGTAATGGGAGCAACAATAGTAAAAAAAACGTGAATAAACTTCCGATAGTAGTTGGAAAAACCTAAGAAGCGTTTAATGGACTTGAGAGAGTTAGGTTGGGGCCAATCAAGGACGGCTTTGAGTTTCTCGGGGTCCATATGAGAATTCTTTATCCGAGATGATATATCCTAAGAAGGATGTGGAAGTTTGATGTAAGAGACATTTCTCCATCTTGGCGTATAAATGATTGGCGTGGAGGCGAGAGAGAATGAGCCTGATGTGTAGGATGTGATCTTGAAGGTTCTTTGAAAAAATGAGGATGTCATCCAGGTATACAATCATGAAAGAGTTAAGTACATCTTGAAAAATGTAATTTATGATATCTTGAACCATAGCCGAGCGTTACAGAGGCCGAAAAGACATCACCAGGTACTTATAATGACCGCTGCGCGTATTGAAAGCGGTCTTCCATTCGTCACCTTCTCGAATACGGATTAGATTGTATGCCCCTCGAAGGTCCAGTTTCGTGAAAAGCTTGGCCCCCTGAAGTCTGTTAAAAAGTTCAGAGATGAGGGGGAGAGGGTACCAATTCTTGACCATGATCCGATTGAAGCCCCGGTCTAAGTGGATTGTCCTTCTTTTTAACGAAAAAGAACCCGGCCCCACCAGGTGAGGAAGAAATACGTATAAATTCCTTTCTTGAGGTTCTCGCATATGTATTTGTCCAAAGCTTCAGTCTTAAGGGGAGAGAGTGAAAAAACAGGGAAAATCCCCACGTGAAAGCTACAAATATGGCAAGTGCTGTAAAATGAGATCACATAGACCGGTATAAAAATACTATGGGCAGAGAGTGTCCTGAATTGATATCCGATGTAATGTGTGGGTCTGTGTGACACCCACCTCACCTGTAAGACCTCGGGATATGCTCCGATATGACCGATGGTGCCAGCCCCCCGTGTATGTTGGAATGAGACCCTCCTCACTCGGAAAAGCGGTTATGGCTCCCCGGTATAACAGGACTGGCTGTTGGTTGTAGAGACCTGCAAGCAGAGTCTCCCGCCGCCTTACCGGGTGCCCGATGGTAGTACCGCGATGTTTCAATCCGACGGGATCTGGGGGGCGCTGGTCGATGTGGGCGGAACGGTGCGTGATCCAAGGCCGTAGCCGTTCGTCCCCGTAAGCTGTGATCCTTCCCGGAACAGGTGAGGGGTAGGCGTGTGGACCACACACTGGCTCAAAAACCTGGATCCACTCTGCAGCTCCTGGAGGAAATCTTCCGATGACGACAGCTGCTCTGCAACAATTAGTACCGGAGCGTGCTGCTACACCACTGGGACAAAAATAGAAGAGAAGAGAAAAAAGCGGAGCACTGCCAGGAAATTAAGGAAAAGGCTGGGGCAAAAAATAATAAATAAAGATTATTTATTGGGCATAATGGCCAAAAAAAACAAACACACAAGGTTAAAAAAACTCTGACGCGTTTCCCGCCGTGGAGGCGCTTTATCAAATATATATATATATATAAAGCGCCTCCACGGCGGGAAACGCGTCAGAGTTTTTTTAACCTTGTGTGTTTGTTTTTTTTGGCCATTATGCCCAATAAATAATCTTTATTTATTATTTTTTGCCCAAGCCTTTTCCTTAATTTCCTGGCAGTGCTCCGCTTTTTTCTCTTCTCTTCTATTAAGGGGAGAGAGAGAGGGGACGACTTGGATTTGGGGAGTACAGCGCCTGGAATTAGGTCAATCGGGCACTCGTAAGGCCTATGGGGAGCGGTAGTACAGGAAGTCGGAGTAAGGCTCTGGGAGGTCGGATCTCAAGGGAGGTGGCACTGTGACTCCTGCGTGTAGTGTAAGAGAGGTAATGACCAGCGTACTCGACTCTTTCGACCTTGGTCTCCATTGGATAGGCATGCGTGACCTCTAGTCAATACAGGGGTTGTGTTGTTGCAGCCACGGTAGCACTAGAGTAACTGGAGTCCCGGGGGAATGAATGACGTCCAAGGCAAGGGTCTCAGTGTGACTGTCAAGAGAAGAGAAGGTGAGGGGAACCGCTTCGATGGAGATGAAGGCAGGGTTCAGGCGTCGACCGTCGATTCCCTCCAATCCGATGGGAACTTTTTTCCTGGTGAGTGAAATGTTGTTATTTTCCGAGATTTCCTGATCCACAAAGTTCCCTCCTGCTCATGAGTCAACGAAGGCAGAAGTGGAAGTACTGAAAGTAGAGTTTGAGACTGGAATTATAAGCTTCTTGGGAAGCCCTTCTTTGGGAAGGGGGTGAGGAGAGATAGCACTCATGGAGAGCTCTACTCACTGAGTGCGGTCGTTTCCTGGACAGAGGGGGCAATTCCTAATTAGGTGTTCCGGAGATCCACAGTAGAAACAGCCCTCGGTTCCTGCGGTGTTGCTGTATCGGGGAACGAGTCTGTTGGACCCCAAGTTGCATAGGTTCGGGTGGCTCCAGTGCTGGTAACAAGGATGGGAGCAGTCTAGGGACTGGAGAAGTCCTAGGAAAGGGTGACAAAATGCACAAAGCGAGGTCGTTGGCGTTCCAAGTTTCGTTCCTGGAGTCGTTGATCAAATGCCGAATGGCTTGAGAAATTAAGTCCTCCAACGCTCCTGGCCTGGGTTGAGCGGCAAGTTCATCCTTCACGGAGTCCGTCAAGACCTGCCAGAAGACTGCGAGTGCTTTGTGGTTCCAACGTGTCTCTGCTGCTAGGGTCCGAAATTCCAGTGCATATCTGGCAACAGACTGGCGTCCCTGTAATAAATGAAGAAGAGAGGAGGAGGCCGTGTCCTGGCCGGTGGGAGTATCGAATACCTGTTGGAACTCAAAAGCAATACCAGTCAAAAGAGAATATATATAAGCTACCTTCTTATGACCCGAGGAGAACTGAAAGGGCGCCATCTCAAACTGGATCTCGCACTTGTTGAGGAAACCACGGCAGGCCTTGGGATCTCCATCGTATGGCTTTGGCACGGGAATCTTTGACTGTGGAATGGCAGCACCCGCAGGTTCGGGCTGGGATGGAGGAGGAGCATTCAGGGGTGGTTCCCAGAGAGATACAGTGGTTATTTGTCAGGCTAATTCAGTGATTTGACTAGACATGGTTTGATTCTGCAGGATCAGGGCCGAAAGGATTTGATCTAAAGTGGCCTGATCTGCGTTGGTCTGGTCTGCGTTGGTTGGGCTCTGCATAATGTCACGGTAGTGCTGCTTGCAAACCAGACCCGTCTCTTTACTGAGGTGGGACGTATAGTAACACGCACCCGCAGCAGAGGAAGCGTGTCCAGAGTGTGGTAGTTTGCATAGACAGGCCAGGAGATTTAGTAAGGGTATCAGTGGTACCTGCCAGATCCAGAGTAGAGGGCTCATAGTCGGTGCCGAAGCCGAGCGTCGAGGAAGAAAGACGTCCGGGAGGTCGAAGGTCAAGTCGAGATCGAGGGACGCGAGAAACAGCATAGTGATGGGAAGCCGGGGGTCGAGAGCCAGGAGAGGAGTCATAATCCATGCCGGGTCAAAACCTGAGAAGCAAAATATCATGCAAGAGGATATCCACACCAGGTAAGCAGAAGATATGCAGAGCAATGATTCCAGGGAAGGACTGGGGTAATAAAGTGGGAGAGCAAATCAGGTAGGTAGGTGGAGCAGAGGTGTGCCGTGGAGCATAAGCTGATAGGTGCGTATTGTGATCCTGAAGCGGCATCAGCTGGGAAGCAGGGGGGCATGAGTATGGCTGGAGCGAGTGCTGGGGACTGTGCAGTGAATAAATTATAGCCGAGAGCGCGCG
This sequence comes from Ascaphus truei, assembly GCF_040206685.1. NCBI lineage: Eukaryota > Metazoa > Chordata > Amphibia > Anura > Ascaphidae > Ascaphus > Ascaphus truei. The sequence continues at coordinate 92,812,912 of NC_134490.1, forward strand.
CGGTGTAAGACCGTCCCGCGCGCGTCCCGGCCATCATGGCGGCCGCGTGTGTCAGCGTTGGCTGACACGAAGCCTGGCTGCAGAGGGGATACCACTGGGGAGAGGAAGGGGGAGCAGGAGCAGTCCCAGGCAGAGGTAAGGAGCGGTGTGAGAACCCTGCTTACTTACATATGGATATTCTTCTACAGTACCTTATTGCTGAGGTTCGTTTTTCCTGATACCACTGCCTGATGACTCTTCCACTCGATGCACACTTTGATCTGACACAAAGACACAGTTTGCCATATTGCTGGAATTGCTTTATTACATCTGACATCCTGTGAGTAGGCTGCACATAGGAGCAAAGAGTCAAGTTGAATTATTACTATTTACATTAGCATCTGCACTTAGATTTGTGTTTTATGTTGTTTTATCCTATATGCTCCCCCTGGACTGCGAATACAAAGTTCTATCCTTTGGGACTTGTGAAGACAGTCCCTACCAGAGGGTCTGAGCAGGTAGCACTTTATATATTGCACTAATATTTTGTATGCACGTTTATTTATTACATATATGTTTTTCACTTTATTACATTTGTATTCACATTTTTTATCACTTTAATAATAGTGAGCACTCTGTGTGTAAGGGCGCCTTTGAGATCACTTTCACGTACAGTAGTGTGAGATGGGCAGGCAGATTATTGGAGATAAGGAAAAAGCAGAAGTAATAAACAAATTATTTACCTCTGTGTAGTAGTGCAGCAGGAGGAAGCCACAACCTCCATATTAATGAACAATAAATGAAGTAAATAAGGCACCTGGCTCCGATAGCATACATCCAAGAGTTCTCCACAAGGGTGCATAAAGCAGATGTGGTGCCTATATTTTAAAAGGGAGCTATATAACAACCAGGGAATTACAGATCTGTTCCTGACTTCAATAGTGGGGAAACTACTTGAAGGTTCAATACGAGATAATATTCAGGAATACCTAACGGAAAAAAAATATATTAGTAATAGTCAGCATGGATTTATGAAGGATAGATCATACCAATCTAAAGTTATTTGTTTCTTTGAGGAGGTATGTAGGAATTTAGGCCAGGGTAAAGCAGTTGATGTGGTCTACTTAGGTGTTGCAAAGGCTTTTGATACGGTTCCACACAAGAGGTTGGTGTACAAAAAAAAGCAAATTGGGGGGCGTGGCCAGGGGTCTGAGCATGCTAGTCGCAGCTTGCTCTGCTCCTAAGGAAACCGACACCTATACCCGATCAAACCCGAAGATCGGGAGGCAAAACACCCCAAAACACACTTGCCACGGTCTGGCACAAGTTACAACACCTTTGGGCTCTCCCCAGCGTAATTGGAACTGGCCCCGCGGCTGCCAAATCGATCGCAGGTTTCCCCTCTGCCTCCAAGCTGATCCCATGATGGCCGCCGGGACCGGGAGGCTGCATTAGAAACAGCCGATTCCGGACTCACGGAAGGAGGTAAGGGGTGTCCCTGCGCTTCACCGAGCTAGGCGGAGGTGCGCCGTTGCAGTTAGGGGGTCGCCGCTCGCCCCCCCCTCACATAACCCTCTCTAATAAACTTATCCCCACACGCCCGTGCCCTGCCGGAGTAGCAAGATGGCGCCGGCTAAAGTGTGAGGCGCCGACAGCTGCCGATCGGAGGCGCGGCGGAACCGGAGTGGGTGCCTTCCCTTGTGGCTCCAGGGCCCTGTGAGCTCCGTGGGAGGAAGGGGGGGGACGATCCACCCAGAGGGGGGAAGACGTACCACTCAGCGCGGCCCTGTTTGAGTGGTGGCCGGCGGCCATCTTGGTTCACCCATCTGGCACATCACTGCTGGGAGTAGCCGGCGGCCATCTTGGTTCACCCATCTGGCACATCAGTGCTGGGAGTAGCCGGCGGCCATCTTGGTCCACCCAACCAACACAGACACTGTTAAGAGATGGTTGGCGGCCACCTTGCTCCTCCCAAACAGCACAAACTGCATTTAAGTAAATAAAAGATAAAGTGACACTGAAAATAAAGAGCTGGAAGAAAGTGTTAATGAAAATTCACCCACTCTCCCTCCCCTACAAACCATTTTCACTGGGAGTCCCAACATCCTCCATTAACTTTCCACTGGGCCCAGTACAGTCTCTAAAATCGGCCCAGATGAGAAGGGGGAGAGCAAAATCACATGGAACAAAGGCTCAATTAAAAGCAACCATGGAACCGCTTCCAATGTTTGTGTGATCAGGTCTCCATAGGAATGAGGGGGCTTATTCCAATTTAACTTTTCTCTTTTTTTTTTTTTTTTTTTTGTGCTACATCACCTAAATATATTCAGCTCTATTCAAAGTCAAAAAACTTACCAAGAAAAAACAACAAACATGCCATCCACTAAACAAAAAAAACCGGTGGCCAGACGTGAGGCATCCCTTTTCTTCAAAAAACAAAATACCAAAGATCAAGAAGCGTCTACCGCAGGCGGAGACGCAGATTCAGATCTAGACTCTGGAGAAGAGACGGACGCTCCACTTACCTGCAAAGAAATGATGGGGTTTGTACAAGAACTAAAAAGCTCTTTCCACTCTGAGATGCAGAGCTTCCGCCGCAGCATCAGAGAGGAGATTGCGTCCATAGGTGACCGCATTGTGGACTTGGAGGAGAAAGTGGATAACACCGCCCTTGCACAGGAGACCCAAATGCGAGACATCGAGGAATTAAAAACTCAAGTCAAAACTATCTTCGAAAAACTGGAAGATACGGAGAACCGGTCAAGACGCAATAACCTGCGGATCAGAGGTATCCCGGAAGAAGTGGACAATGCCCAATTGGATGCTTATCTCACTCGGCTTTTCATGTCCCTGTTACCCGAAACATCGGATGAAAAACTTCAGATGGACAGAGCCCATAGGCTTCCTAGGCCGAAAGGCCTAGACCCAGCAAAGCCACGAGATGTGATCACTCGCCTACACTATTTCCGTATTAAAGAAGAAATACTGAGAGCCGCTAGAACCACCCCAAAGATAGAGCAGGATAATGTTCCACTCCTCATCTTCCCGGACTTGGCTCAAACCACGCTGAATAAACGGAGAATGTTCACGCAGATCACCAACTCACTGCGGAACAATAAAATCCGCTATCGCTGGGGTTTCCCGTGCAAAATTTTGTTCACTCATCAAGAGACGATGTACATCCTACACTTACCTGAAGAAGGTGAGGAAAAACTACGATCATTGGGCTTACTCGAACCAGAGGATCCAGAGGCCTCTCAAAAGCCTCGTCATTCACCTAAGGCACAACGCCAGGCATGGGTGAAAACACCAACCTCTGGGCGAGCAAAGACCCAACCCACTTGAAGAACTAGAGCTGGATACTTATTTAACACCCATTTAAGATGGCAGACAAGCCACAACGTGGTCTGGACTTAAGGTACTCACCGAGACGTGGCCCACTCCAGTAACCCACCTAAAATCTAACCAACATTTGAGGTACCTGGAACACATCGACCAACTCGGTCAAGCCACAATGACCACGACAAGTCCCAAAATCTAGGTTATTTCCTTGTTCATAGTGAAACTATTCTCCCAAGTTACCCACAAGTTCGAATCATTCAAAGTTGGACAATCAGTTTGAACTAACCCGAACACTTAAAAGGACTGACATACAATGTTTGTTTGGAACTGTTTTCTAGACAAAATTGTATTTGTAATATAAGTTTATATGTTGTCTATAATAGAATTGGTCTCCAAAAGTTCAGCTACCAATTCTCTATTACAGGTTAAAATATTAAAGGTTACGTTTTAGGTAATTTTTCCATGTTATTTATCCCTCCCCCCCTGTAAAATACGAATGCAGAGTCTGCCAAACTATAGTTGCCAGTCAACCCTACTCAATGCCTTTAAAATTGAGAAAAGATATGTTGCTGTAAACAGTTATAACGTTTAATGCCCCCCATTCTTGCTTTTACTTCCCTGATGTGTAAGATCACACACACAACCCACCCCGTACTCTATGGGGTGATTTTGTTTTCCCTTTTCGAAAGTTTAGCTCCTAAACAACGGAGCACTGCGACGTCAAGCCGCTGGGCCACTGCCCGCCCCCCTCACGTTCATTTAACCTGTGAGTGCGAGAGACTTGCACCACAGGTCCTACCATGGCTGGTCCCCCCAAACAATGTTTGGAAGCCGGGGTCCTCGGTTTACCCCTCCCCTCCCTCTCTATCCCTCCCCTCCTCCAAGTTTTGCAAGCATTTGCCACTACCATGTAATAATATGTATATCTCTCGTTGTATATGTTCCCATACCAGATTGTTTCCAAAGACGGATGTACCGACTCTTCAGCTGTATGTAAGTTATCACTCTGTTCATTTGTATTATAGAACCTTGAACCACTACCATGCCGATTAATATAATATCCCAAAACACCAAGGGCTTAAACACCCCCCGAAAGAGACGTATTGCTCTCTCGGAAGCCAAAAGACTGGCAGGAGATATAATCTTGCTACAAGAAACTCATTTGAAAAAAGAGGATCAGTCGCTGCTGTTCAGCAATGACTACCCCCTAATCTACCACTCATCAGCTCCCACGAAAAAAAATGGCGTAGCAACACTTTTCCATAAAAATTTAATCTTCAAAGTAGACAAAATTAAAAATGATCACGCTGGGAGAATTCTAATTATTACAGGGTCACTGGACTCCACTGATATAACAATAGTCAACACTTATGCCCCCAATGAAAATCAAGAGTCCTTTTTCCAGGAACTAACAAATTTAATTCTCTCTGTCCAGAAAGGTCTTTTAATTTTAGCAGGAGATCTAAACGCAATTATGGACCCAAATCTAGATAAATCTCCCAGTCCCCCCCCGCCACAAAAAATAGCCCCCCCCACTCGGTGACTTGTATCTATGACCAAAAATCTATTGTTGGTAGACTCCTGGAGATTAGTCAATAGCAATGTAAAGGATTTCTCCTTTTTCTCTCACCCCCATAATAGCTATTCTCGAATTGACTATATCCTAATAGACCAACAAATTAGCAATAATATTTCCTCAGCAGTAATTGCCCCCTCTGCTTGGTCAGACCACTCTACGCTTATAACCAAATTGGCTGGCCTCACGTCCAAAAATAAAACAAGGTCGTGGTCCCTGAATGAATCCCTACTACTGAACCCACAAAATCTCCAACTAATAGAAAAAGAACTGGCCCAATACTTTGAATTAAACAATACCCCAGAGGTTTCCTCTTTTACCCTATGGGAGGCCCACAAATCAGTGATAAGAGGCAAACTGATTGCCCTGGCTTCTCAGAAAAAAAAAGAAAAAACAAAACAAATTGAAACACTAACACAAAAATTATCAGAACTAGAATCTACCCACAAGTCAAATCCATCTCGGAAAAATTATAGGCAGATAATCTCAGTGAGGGGCGAACTAAACCTTTTGTTAGTGTCAAACGCAGAAAGAGCTATAAGATGGAGCCAACAGAAGTACTATGAAAAAAGTAATAAAGCAGATAGAATGTTGGCACGCAAATTAAAGCAAAAACAAGCTAAGGCTAAAATTCACAACATCTACACTAAAAATGGCTCAGTATCTCACAACCCCAAAATCATAAGCGATGCATTTAGGGACTACTACACATCCCTTTACAATCTACCAGGCCCAGTGGGAGACTCGGCTAAAGAGAAAAGAGCAATAAAAATTCGAAATTATCTAGCAAAATGCCGACTCCCTACTCTAGACCCAAACGACATCACAAACCTTGAAAAAACTATAGAGCCCCTGGAAATTATGGAAGCAATAAAATCCCTGAAAATTGGGAAGGCCCCTGGTCCGGATGGATTCTCTAATCTTTATTACAAGAAATATTCCACAACTCTCCTCCCATTTCTTACCAAAGTCTTCAATGAGATGACACTAGGCGCTCCCCCTCCTAGAGACATGCTTCAAGCTACCATAGTGGTAATCCCCAAAGAGGGGAAAGATCCCCTACTGTGCTCTAGCTACAGACCTATTTCGCTATTAAATACAGATTTAAAACTATACGCAAAGATTCTGGCCAATAGATTAAATAGTATTCTCCCTAAATTGATTCATCCGGACCAGGTGGGGTTTGTCCTGGGCAGACAAGCCCTTGATAACACAAGGAGGACAGTGAATCTAATACACGTAGCAAATCTCACGAAGTGCCCATCTCTATTACTTTCTTTAGACGCTGAAAAAGCGTTCGATCGATTAGATTGGCAGTTTATGTCAGCTACGCTTTCGCAGATGGGATTCACAGCCAAAATTTTAAATAGTATAAACACACTATACTCCACACCAACGGCCATTGTAAGGACGAACAGCTCTCTGTCTGACCCCTTTCCAATATTAAATGAACCAGGCAGGGTTGTCCGCTCTCACCTTTATTGTTTGCCTTAGCCATAGAACCATTAGCATGCCAGATAAGGATGAACCCCAATATTGCGGGTATTTCTGTTGGCCAGGAAGAATTCAAAATAGCTCTTTTTGCGGACGATATTCTATTGACACTTTCAAAACCCCTCACATCCCTCCCTAACCTTTTCCATGTATTATCAGAATTCGGCTCACTTTCAGGTTATAAAATTAATCATTCCAAATCCATGGCCCTTAGTTTAAACCTCCCTAAAGAATTAGTAAAATTACTCCAACTAAATTTTGACTTTAAATGGAATGCGAACCATATTAAATATCTATAGGTGCAACTAACAAAACATTATTCGACCCTATACAACGCAAATTTTAAACCCTTTTTTGAGCAGATAGTCAAGGACTTAGCCAATTGGAACCCATATATAATATCCTGGTTTGGGAGAATAACCACTATTAAAATGAACATTTTACCTCGACTCCTCTACCTCTTCCAAACCCTCCCGGTTAAAATCTGTCAGAAAGATCTAAACAATATTCAGAAGAAAATTTTGAAATTTGTCTGGCAAAACAGGCGACCTAGAGTCCGCAAAGATATTCTTTATAAGTCCAAATTAGAAGGAGGCTTAGCTCTTCCGAACTTACAAAACTACTATAGAGCAGCTCAATTAGGGCAACTTGTTAGCTGGCATTCAAACACAACCGAAAGGAGGTGGGTCGAGATAGAGGATTTGATCTGTTCCCCATGCAAAATAAAAAATCTTCTCTGGCTCAACAAAAAGTCTAGACCACCCGAGAGTCTCAAGAACCCGGTGATATCCTTTGCCTGTAATCTTTGGGACTCCCTCAAATCCAAGTTTCAACTAACTGGTTCCCCATCCCTCATGCAACCTCTATTCTCGGACCCCTCCCTTCCTTTTTACACAGAAAACCCACTCTCCCATACCTGGGTTCAAAAAGGACTCACGAGAGTCAAGGATATTCTCACTCAAGGGAAAGTCCCCCCATTCGCTTCTTTACAAACGAATTATGACATCCCCACGGCCGACTTTTTCAGATTTCTCCAGGTTAGGCATTATATCCAATCAGTCTACAAATCAGGTCAACCCCAGGCTTTGACTTTATTTGAAGACTGGTGTCTACACCAGCCCCATATGAAGGGCATTACCTCCAGAGTATATCAAAGTTTATCCTCTATCAAGAGCAACCAAACCCCCGATAACTATATGGTATCCTGGGAAAAAGATCTTAATGTCTGTATAGATCTCGATATTTGGAAAGACATCTGGGAAGTTGCCTCCAAAAATTCATCGTGCGTTGTAATAAAAGAGAATATTTACAAGTTAATATACAGATGGTACATGACTCCTGCCAGACTGCACTCTTTTCTCCCAGGGGTCTCCCCACTATGCTGGCGTGGTTGTGGCGAAGTTGGGGATATTCTGCATATATTCTGGTCATGTCCCAAAATCCAACAAACTTGAACAGAAGTGTTCACCTTAATACACAAGATCCTAGATATCACTGTCCCACATGACCCAGTATATATATTGTTAGGCAAGCCAATAGCCAATATTCCCCGAAAAAAAGCTAGAGTACTAACCCAAATGTTAAATGCTACACGGTGTACAATTGCCAAAAATTGGAAACAACCTGCCCCCCCATCCTTAAACCAAATAAACAATAAAATTTGGCATATAGTTTATATGGAAAAACTCTCAGCCTATCTGAATGGCTCGACCTCACAATTCTCTGAGATTTGGGCTCCTTGGTTTCGCCATGCAGGTATATCCCCATACATTAGAATACTTGGAACAGAGTGATATATGTGACAGTTAAATTGTTGTGTACAATGCTATATTTTTACAAATGCTATCCCTTCCCCCCCTCCCCTATCCCCCCTTTTATATGTTATATGTTTTGTTAATTTTTCTTTTGTATGAAAAAAAAATGTTTAATAAAAATTTAAGTAAAAAAAAAAAAAAAAAAAAAGCAAATTGGACTCCGTGAAAATATATGAACCTGGATTGAAAACTGGTTGAAGGATAGACAAAAGAGGGTTGTCATAAATGGAACTATTTCTGGTTGGGCTAAGGTCGGTACTGGGACCCCTGCTTTTTAACTTGCTTATTAATGAGGTTGGCATTGAGAGCTAAATCTCCATCTTTGCTGATGATACTAAATTGTGTAATGTAGTAGAATCTGAGCAGGATGTAATTTCTCTCCAGAAGTTCATGGAGAGACTGGAAACTTGGGCAGGTACATGGCAGATGAGGTTTAATGCAGATAAATGTAAGGTTATGCATTAGGTGGCAAGAATAAACAGGTGACTTACAAATTAAATGGGGATAAATAGGGGGAATCCTTGATAGTAAAGGATTTAGGAGTACTTGTACAGTAGACAGCAGGCTTAACAATAGTGCTCAAAGTCAAGTAGTAGCTGAAAAGGCAAACAAGATCTTATCTTGAATCTAACGGTCAATGGATGGAAGGGAAGTAAACATAATTATGCCCCTTTTTAAAACATTAGTAAGACCACACCTTGAATATTGAGTACAATTTTGGGCACCACTCCTTAGAAAATACATTATGGAACTACAGTAGAGAGAGTGCAGAGAAGTGCCACCAAATTAATAAAGGGGATGGGCAATCTAACTTATGAGGAGAAGCTAGCTAAATTAGATTTATTTACATTAGAAAAAAGGCTAAGTGGGGATATGATAACTATATAGTACAATTAAATTTGGGGAGAGTACAAGGAGCTTTTAAAAGAACTATTCATCCCAAGGGCAGTACAAAGGATTCAGGGGCAACCCTTATGTTTGGAGGAAAGGAGATTTCACCAGCAACAAAGGAAAGCGTTGTTTACAGTAAGGGTAATATTTTATTTTGAATGGGCAAATGAGCTATTATCCAGACTTGGATAATAGCTATTTTGCCCATTTCTGTACTGTATGTGTTGAGGGGGCTGTTGGGGGTAGAGGAGGTGGGTATTAGGGTTTTTGTTTTTTTTAATGTTTATTGGAGGTAGAGGGATTGGGTGAAGGGGTAGTTTTCCCAAGGGTGGGTAGCAGGAGAGGTTAACCCCTTCATTACCATAGCAGATTCACCCCCTCTACCCACAATGAACAGACTATTGAAGTTTAACTCCTTTATTACCTTGGCAGCTAGCCACTAAGGTAATAAAGCTGTTTATATTTTAATATTAATGTGCGTGAGCATGGGGTCTCTGGAGCAGGACTGCATTGATTTCGGGTGCAGGGACCCCTTGGTTCCAGACATACAGGCCCCGTTATGGGGTGCCGATATCCCCATGCAATGTTTAAATGTCCCGCGTGAATGGGAAATTTAAACGCATTGGAGATACCGGCACCACATAGAGAAGGCTTTATGTCAGTAAGCAGAAGGTCCTCGGACCTGAAATCAATGAGGTTCTGCTCCGGAGACCCCATGCTCACGCACACTATTCACACTATTATAAAAAAATGTAATAAAAACATTGCAATATCTTACGAGACATGTGTAGGGAGAGACGGCTCTCTCTGTGCAGCTCTCTATGCAGCTGGGCCAGATCGCATGAGGAGAACTTTGAGAGAGGCTGAGATGACTTTTCCTGCTACGCCGTACAGTTTTGGCCTTTTTCTACATCACGATTTGAGAGGGGTTCAGATTCTTTCTGAATACCGGTAGAAAGAGAGACAGAGGGGCGCAGACAAGGGTCAGAGTTAATATCAGACCAGTAGTTGGAAACACATACAATAGTAAACCAATGATTAAGAGCACAGGGGTGATAAGAGTATAATGTAATACAGCAGCGGCAGCTCTTATTCGAGCAAAAGCCGCTGGCTGTATGCGGCTGGGAAGCGGGTAGCCGCGGCGCGTGGCGGCGCACTGTGACGTCACAGTCACACGCGCGCCCGGCTTCCCCGTCTTCCCCGGCTTCCGCAGGCTTCCCCGACACCCCTGGAGATGAAATTAAGGTAAGCGGGGTTGCGGGGAAGCAGAGGGGCAGAGCAGAAGCCGGGCTCGGGGTCCGGAAGGAGAGTAAATTGCGCGCGAGGTGGAGGGGGTGTGCATGTGGGAAACGCGGCGGCGCGCGGTTATTACTGGCGGCAGCTGGGGTAGATCCCGGCATGCCGCCGGCATTTAGTGCGATAAAGTATGTCGCTACTGTATGTACTCACATGGGCCTGTGTGGGACTGGGTAGTACTATAGGTATCTTTATTTTCTTTCCTCCTTCTTGCTAGTCAGTCATGCTCCTTCTCCCTCTGTACATCATGGATGGGCCACTCAGAGCGCATGTAGTGGAAGACAGCGCCACACAGATGAATAAAAATACGTTTATTTGGCAAAGAATGTGAGACAACAATTCACTCACATGTAAAAAACTGCTCAGGGACGCCGACGTCAACCTCCCGCTCTCCGGTGCAGTGTGCTCAGGCATGACGAAGGATTCAATTATCCGAAACGCGTTTTGTGTGCAGAGACCTGGACCAGAAGTTGTGTGTCTGCTCGAGGACACCGTAGCTGGCGCCTGCACTGACGATTAACAGTTCTGTAGACCGGATGCGGTGAGCAGGAGCACACTGCACCGGAGAGCGGGAGGTTGACGTCGGCGTCCCTGAGCAGTTTTTTTACATGTGAGTGAATTGTTGTCTGTAGTCTTCTCACAATCCAGGGGAGCATGGGGAGAATAAACACACAAAAAACAACAATCTAAGTGTAGATGTACCAATATTAGAATTAAAGTCCCTAGTGAAACTTGGCCCCTATGAGCAGCCTACTCACAAGAAGGTGGTAGTTTTCAAGCAGAGGTGATCAAGGGCTGACCGTGGATTTCAGGAAATGCATAGTTGTCGCTTCACCGGGGGAATGAGACCTCAGCAAGAGAGAAATGAACGCACATAGGACAGATCATATGATTCCAACAATTTATAAAACTCTAAAAAGTGCACACTTACAGTGATGCAGATATAAAAAAGCATGTAAGCTATAATAAGCTTTTAAATGACTGCTGGGAGACAAGTGCCGCCTCTCACCGCACCGGGCCGAACGGGAACTCCGGCTGGACCCCTCGCTGGTATGCTGGGGACTCTGGATGCTCTGCTCCGTCGCCGATTCCCGAATGTTAACGTCACTTCCGGTTTCGCTGCTACGGTGTAGGCTGGGATTCCTCTCTCCACAGTCGCGTCACAAATGGGCGGTACAACTCTACGCGTTTCGCCAACCAATGATTCGGCTTCCTCAGGAGTGTACCTCCCCCCACACTAAACAAGCCTTAAATGCTAACATCAATCTAAAAATAATCACCTGAACACCTGCCTTACGATAGGCTACCAAAACAAGGGATATTAGTTAACCACATAATGACTGATGAAAATTCTGTAACAAACCATCTAAACTTGCTCACATAGGGATAGCAGAAAATCGGGCGCTGTTTCACCTTAATGTGTTAATAAATTTAACTGACAATGTATGACAATTCTAATCGATTTATATTAGATGACTTATACAGGGGCCATAAAAGTGACTTATACAAGGACCACAAAAACTTGTTATAAAGTACAAAAAATACACAGAATATTTTTACATAAAGTATTATTATCCTCAAGGGACATTTATAGGGACCAATACAGATATTAAACAAAATACTTGATATAGCAGTAGATACGCAGATTTATTAATCCCACAATATTACCAGGGAAGAAAAAGGGAAAGGAGAGAACAATATTAGTAACATATTCAGCAAACAGTACATCAAATCATATTCAGAGAAAGGGGGCAATATCATTTTCTAGATTTAGACCTCTAGGAGCCATTGTCCTTATTCTATGGATCCAAAAGGTCTCTCTTTTCCTTAGCTCCAGGTTTCTATCTCCCCCTCGCCAGTGTTGTTGGACATGTTCAATCCCGATAAATGTTAAACCGGTACTATCCCTTTGATGGAATTTAGCAAAATGGTTGGACACACTATGTTTCTCCAATTTTCTTTTAATGCTGCTCAAATGCTCCAGGATCCTTGTGCGAATTGGTCTTTCGGTTTTACCCACATATTGCATTTTACAGGGGCACTACAAGAGATTATGTACTATGTGGTCCGTTCTACATATAATGCACGAATCAACCTGGAATTTCTCCCCTGTTACATTTGAGCAGAATTCAACATTACCGGTGGTTCTGAACTGACATGCCCTGCAAGTTCTACACCCAAAAAAAACTTTGCTTTGTTGTAACCATCCATTGCTAATTTATTTGGATCTAAGTGCACTAGGTGCCAACTTCTTTTTTAAATTAGATGCTTTTCTAAATATTACACTAGGTTTCTCCGGAATATTTGGTCCCAAAATAGGTCATTTCTTAGAATGTCCCAATGTTTGCTGATAATAGATTTTATATCTCCTGCTTCCCTATTGTAACTGGTAAGAAAGGCAAAATCAAACCTACCATCCCTTTGGGTGGTTTTTGGTTTAGTTTTTAATAAATCCATTCTATTCTTTCTTTCTACCTGTTCCATAGCCTTCTCTAAGGTATCTTTTATATATTTTTTGTCTACAAATCTCTGCTTTACCATATTAGCCTGTGATACAAAAAATTCATTCTCCTAAAATTGACCTACTCGTTCGTTATCCATCCATTTTGGCAAATGACAACTGGATCTTAATATATAGTTGTTTCTATCTGTATCTTTGAAATATGTTTTGGTCTTGATCTTACCTTTATCTATATATATATTGTCAAGTACAAAAAATTAATGAGCTCCTGGCTTGATATGCTTGTAAATCTAAGATTCCTGCATTTCCTGAAATCCACGGTCAGCCCTTGATCACCTCTGCTTGAAAACTACCACCTTCTTGTGAGTAGGCTGCTCATAGGGCCTTATACTGCCTCCCCTTTTCTAAGCCCATCTTGCTTGCTGGCATCTACCGCCCCCCTAAAGCCCCTCTACAATCCCTGACTGATATCACCCAATTTCTTGGCTCCATTTCCTCTCTGAATGAGAAGAGTGAGCTGCTAGTTCTTGGGGATTTTAACTTCAATTGGCTTGACCCTAAAAACCACAAAATCCAGATACAACTCAAGTCACTTAAACTATCGCAACTCATTTCCCAACCCACACGGATAAACCTGAAATCGCACAACCATTCCTTGCTAGACTGGATTCTCTCCTCAAACCCCAGCAGAATCCAATCCTCTGGCATCCTTCCTGACATTTTCAGTGACCATGCAATAGTGTACTCTGTAAGGAAAATTAAACCGCCCCAATCAAGCCCTAAAGTTCTCCTCACTAGAACATTAAAAAACTTTAACCCACAACAGTCTCTGGATGACCTTACCAACTGCCCATGGCACAGAATCGATTTAATTCCCGGCCCTGATTCTGCACTCGACTATTTCCAATCCGAGTTCTTAAAACTCTGTGATACCCATGCTCCATTACGCAAAATAAGGGTACGAGGTGCCCACCTTCCATGGGTTACAACTGACCTTATTGCACTCTACCAGCTCAGGGATGCCTTGTGGAAAAGCTACAAAGTAACTGGCACTACCAAGGATCTCAATCACTACAGATGCATGCGGAACATGTGCACAAGGCAAACAAGGCATGCAAAAGCACAATATTACTCTGACAATCTCCACCAAAATACAACAAACCCAGCTAACTTCTGGAAGGTTATCAACAACATATTCCAGCCTCCTAACATCAACAACCAAGTAATATCACTAAGGGGGATATTACTCTGACAAACCCCACTGACATTGCAAATGCATTCAATGATTACTTTGTGGGGTGTGCCACTAACTTATTAGCAAAACGCAGCCCAAACCACAAACCTTAATCTCATCCTGGGAGTACCCCTATAGTCCCACCCCCTCCCAACACTGCCCACAATTTTCAATTTGGCCTAGCATCTGAAGAGGAGATTATACAAGCGCTCTTCAAACTAAAACTAAGCAGCCAATGTGGACCTGACTTACTACAATCTAGGTTCCTACGACTTGGTGCTCCAGCCATTGCCAAACCAATTGCGTCCATAGTCAACTCTATCCTGTCTGCAGGCCATATCCCTAAGACATGGAAAACTGCCAGAGTTGTCCCAATCTTCAAAAGTGGGGACAAAAACACTGTCTCAAACTACAGGCTAATCTCACTTCTCCCAATTCTATCCAAAGTCATGGAAAAATGTGTCCACTCCCAATTAAGCAATTTCTATACCAAGACAAATTTCCATAGCCAATTCCAATCTGGGTTTCGTCCCAAACACTCCACCGTAACTACCCTGCTAAAAGTTTGCAATGAAATACAGTGTGGAATGGAACGGGGACCACTCACTGGTGCAGTATTCCTAGATTTTGCAAAGGCTTTTGACACAGTTGATCATGCTATCCTGCTTAACAAACTCCAGAGCTCTGGAATAGTGAAGCATGCTTTAAACTGGTTTCAGTCCTACCTATCAGGAAGATCCCAACATGTGTCCATCTCAGGCTCTAACTCCAACCCCTGGATATCACATGTGGTGTCCCGCAAGGCTCTGTTCTGGGGCCCCTACTCTTCTCAGTGTTCATTAATGATCTTCCCACAGCTTGTAAGGAAGCCTCAATACACATGTATGCAGACGACACAATCCTATATGCACACAGCCATAGCCTCTCTGACCTTCAACACATACAGTACTTCAGTCTGACTTTTTGAGACTCGTAAACTGGATTTCCCAAAACAAACTGTTTTTAAACACTGACAAGACTGTAACAATGGTGTTTGGGACCAAGACTAAATTTTTAAAGCTTCCAGTGACTGAGCTCCTGATTAGAACCAACGCTAACACCACCCTAACCCCTGTCACTAGTTTTAAATACCTGGGCTTATGGTTTGACTCCCACTTAACATTCGGGATGCACATTGATACCCTGACAACAAAGACCTATGCCAAACTAGGGGTACTTTACAGGAACAAATCCTCCCTAAGTCTCCTGGTCAGAAAGCGTATCGCACAGCAGATGCTAATGCCAATTATTGACTATGGAGACTATTGTATATGGCTCAGCACCAAAAACCCACCTTGGCAAACTTGACACCCTCTACTGCTGCGGCCGAGTTTATTCGAGCATTTGCCCGTTCTCGGCCGCAGCAGTAACCTGGCGCGCGCCGGAGGGTGCCGGGCGCGCGCCGAAGCCTCGGAGGAGAGGCCCGCCGATCGGGGCTTCCCCCTCTCCTTACCGGGTCCGCCGGGTCCCCCGGAACGTCCCGCCGCCGTCGTGACATCCACGCGACACCAGGGCTCCCTCGGGGAGCCCTGGGCACGCGTACAGGCGGCACAGTCACCCGATGATGCGTGACCGCGCATCGGTGATGCGCGGCACGCTGAGGGAGTGCGGCTCGCAAGCCGGGACATTTCCCGGCTTGCGGAATGAGCCGCACTCGGATAAAGTGTGCCGCCTGTGTACAATTCAATTTGTCATTTTGTTCTCCAATGCAACTACAACACACATCATTGTGATATGCTCAAAGTACTAGATTGGTCATCACTAGAGTCTAGGCGCAAAGTTTACCTTTCCAGTCTTACCTTTAAATTCTTCATGGGCAAGATACCCAGCTATCTGAACAAGCTCCTCACCCCTACCACTTGCAGCACTTATCATCTGAGATCAGACTCCAAAAGACTGTTCATGGCCCAAGGCTCAACAAAGTATCCGGACGTTCCTCCTTCTCCTACCATGCACCCAAAAACTGGAACAACCTACCAGAGACTCTCACATCCACCACCAGTTTAAGTTCTTTCAAATCTAAGGCTGTCTCACACTTTAATCTGGTCTGTAACTGTTTCATACGCCCATAATATATATTTTCTTTAACTATGCACGCAATGTCTTGTATATAATGTATACCCTGTTCATTTATGTAACTGTATTTGTAACCATGTATTATTTGTTTTACTCTGTGCCCAGGACATACTTGAAAATGAGAGGTAACTCTCAATGTATTACTTCCTAGTAAAATATTTTATAAATAAATAAATAAATAGGTGCCAAGTTTCACTAGGGACTTTAATTCTAATATTGGTACATCTACACTTAGATTGTTGTTTTTTGTGTGTTTATACTCCCCATGCTCCCCCTGAATTGTGAGAAGACTATCTACATTTCTGGGGAAGAGTGAAGACAACTCCACCGGAGGGTAGAAGCAAGGGGGTGACACCCTTATTGTTTTATATCACTTGATCATTCACTTGTTATTATATTTTATTATCACATTATATTTCACTAGTAAGCACTTAAGGGTGTTAGCGCCTTTCTTAATCACTTTTATTACACGGTGAATTGTTGTCTCAGATTCTTTGCCAAATAAATGTATTTTTATTCATCTGTGTGGCGCTGTCTTCCACTACATGCGCCCTGAGTGGCCAATCCATGATGTACAGAGGGAGAAGGAGCATGACTGACTAGCAAGAAGGAGGGAAAGAAAATAAAGATACCTATAGTTCTACCCAGTACCACACAGGCCCGTGTGAGTACATATTATGTTATACTCATCACCCCTGTGCTCTTAACCATTGGTTTACTATTGTATGTGTTTCCAACTACTGGTCTGATATTAACTCTGACCCTTGTCTGCGCCCCTCTGTCTCTCTTTCTACCTATGTTTTCTTGAGGATCGTGGGAAGATCCTTTCCAGGGGTTGAGCAGCAGACACTGAGCATTTGAAGTGTGGTATATATATATTTATTTTTGACCTTATTCTTCTGTTCAGTTTCAAGCATTGTGTAAAGGGAGCGCCCCAGTTCACTTCCATTCTTTCTGAATACCGTGATAACTTATCTGACAAACCATTCAGAGAGAACATGCCAAACATTGCGATGTAGCAGAAACTCATTGAGACTAGTAGAATAGGCCCCTTAGTAATTATTTCCTCAACATTTTAAGAACAGGTCTCTTTAACTTTTATAACTAACTAGCTGAGAGACCCGGCGTTGCCCGGGATGGGAACTGTGAATAAGTATGTGTAAATGTTGTATTTGAAACTTGTAATGTCATGTCAATGTTATGTAATATTATTGAAAAATGTGTTTGGGGCTCCGGAGTAGCTGCGTGCGTTGTCCTGTGGTTATATAAGTATGATAGTGGTCTGGGGAGGGGGGTGGGTGGGGGAGAGGTTAATGGTGTGTGTGTGTGTCGTTTTTGCGGCCTCCGGAGAAGCTGCGTGCTTTGTCCTGTGGTTATATAAGTATGATAGTGGTCTCGGGGTGGGGGGGGAGAGGTTAATGGTGTGTGTGTGTGTCGTTTTTGCGGCCTCCGGAGTAGCTGCGTGCGTTGTCCTGTGGTTATGTAAGTATGATAGTGGTCTCGGGGTGGGGGGGGAGAGGTTAATGGTGAGTGTGTGTGTCGTTTTTGCGGCCTCCGGAGTAGCTGCATGCGTTGTCCTGTGGTTATGTAAGTATGATAGTGGTCTCAGGGGGGGGGGAGAGGTTAATGGTGTGTGTGTGTGGTTTTTGAGGCCTCCGGAGTAGCTGCGTGCGTTGTCCGCTGGGTATGTAAGTATGATAGTGGTCTCAGGGGGGGGGGAGAGGTTAATGGTGTGTGTGTGTTTTTTGCGGCCTCCGGAGTAGCTGCGTGCGTTGTCCTGTGGTTATGTAAGTATGATAGTGGTCTCGGGGTGGTGGGGGAGAGGTTAATGGTGTGTGTGTGTGTCGTTTTTGCGGCCTCCGGAGTAGCTGCGTGCGTTGTCCTGTGGTTATGTAAGTATGATAGTGGTCTCAGGGGGGGGGAGAGGTTAATGGTGTGTGTGTGGTTTTTGAGGCCTCCGGAGTAGCTGCGTGCGTTGTCCGGTGGGTATGTAAGTATGATAGTGGTCTCGGGAGGGGGGGGGGAGAGGTTAATGGTGTGTGGGGTTTTTGCGGGCTCCGGAGTAGCTGCGTGCATTGTCCGGTGGTTATGTAAGTCTGATAGTGGTCTCGGGAGGGGGGGGGGTGAGAGGTTAATGGTGTGTGTGTGGGGTTTTTGCGGCCTCCGGAGTAGCTGCGTGCGTTGTCCGGTGGTTATGTAAGTCTGATAGTGGTCTCGGGAGGGGGGGGTAGAGGTTAATGGTGTGTGTGTGGTTTTTGCGGCCTCCGGAGTAGCTGCATGCGTTGTGGTGGGTATGTAAGTATGATAGTGGTCTGGGGAGGGAGGTGGGGGGGGAGAGGTTAATGGTGTGTGTGTGTGGTTTTTGCGGGCTCCGGAGGATGTTGCGTTGGCTGTTCGGGTGGGGGGGGAGGGGCTGCGGTAGCGGGAGAGCTGTGGCGTGCGGTCGTGGTCTGCATTAGTGTGGGAGGGGGTGGTGGTCGAGGGGGGTGTTTTGAAGAGGTATTGTCCGTCGGTATGCGCTGCGTGTTCGTGCGGTGTGTGGAGGTGATTGTGCGGTGTTGTGTGAGCGTGTGTAATGTTGGAATGCTGAAAGCAATGTTTATATAGTTCAGACTGTGTGCGCTCCGTGATCGTGCGGTGTGTGGAGGTGATCGTGCGGTGTGTGGAGGTGTGAATGTCTGTAATGTTGCAGTGGGTAAAGCAATGTTGATATAGTTCAGATTCTGTACCTGATTCCGCAGTTCTGTGGTAGCAGGCGGTGAGGGTTTTGTGGGTTGAGAGCTGTGAAGCGTGGCCCCAGAGCAGTGAGGGTTCATTGCTTTGAAGCGTGGTCACAGAGCAGTGAGGATTAGGTGGTGTGTAGCTTTCCCAAATCTCCCAGAGCAGTGAGGGTTAGGTGCTTTCAAGCGTTCCCAAAGCACACTGAGAGGTGGGACAGTGTGGCAGTGGTGTTGGCCGCAGGCCAATGAGAGTCATTGAGGGGTGGGACAGTGTGGCAGTGGTGTTGGCCGCAGGCCAATGAGAGGTGTGTGGGGGCGGGCATGGCCTGAGGCGGAGTGACAGGCCAAAGTTGCAATGCGATTGGCCCTAGGGACACAGGCCATGCAGACAAACATACAGTGCTTTCAGAAATATATAGTAGATATAGTAGATAGGAAATCATAATGATGGTAACTTTTCTAGCACTAATAGACTACCATATTATTAATATTCCCTAGTTTGTTATAACATTGATCAACTATTGTAAAACAGGATTTTAATAAAGCTTTAGCCCCTCTATCCTCCAAACTTCCACAACTTCCGCTGTAAGCATTGTTTTTATTAAATACCAAACAGTGTTAAAATAAAATGTTTGAAATATCCACAAACACTTCTACTGCAGATCAAGACCTACATTTATATTTAATGCAAATTATGTTTCCTATTGTCCTTTTTAAGATAAACAAGAAAAGCACTAAGACCTGCACATAATCACTAAATTACAATGAACAGATGTGATACATTAAGAGAAAAATGTTCATGCTGGCACGGAGAGTGCACTATAAAACAGCACGCACTGTAACAAATAGATTAGCTTTTAAACCGTTCAGTCTTTGAATGCTAATAAGAGGGAGCACAAATACAGTAGGTCATTTGACTAAACTTTCATAGTTAATTTAACTAGGTGTAACACACAAGTAACTTTCAAATCTCACATAAAAAAACCTGAATTAATACATTTGTGTTACATTCAGAAAAAAAAGCACTTTATCACTTTATGTTGCATTTTTTTTTTTATTAAATCGGTAGTGTAAAGTTTAGCAGTCATAATGTAGTACAAAATGAAGGATTCATCAAGCAGCGAAGTCGGGCAAACCAATCCGGCAGTTACTGCCATTCAAGTCTTGATGCAATACCCCGCATCAAGGCTTAATGAATACCAGCCTAAGGGGTAGAACCACAGATGTCAGTCATTTTTGCACCAATAACGTGCGTTACTGAAATTAGCACATGTGCTTTGGTAAAAAGTCTTATAAGCGCACGTCCTTTTGTGACGCATTACACATTAGTGTGCCTAACAGGATAGCAATTAAAATAAATACAGATTACAAACTGAGTAACTTTGCCCTTTTAGCTAGACCGCGCTACTGTTGAGATGGCTGAGAAGACTTAGGGGGTCATGCACTAAGCTCCGTTAAGTCACTTTTAGAGTAAAAAGTGCTCTTAGAACGTGATGTTGCGCTGAACACGATGCACTTAGCAACACAAACAGGCACTTTGCGCTCTAAAACTGACTTTTTTCACAAAGCCGGCGTCACATGGTATTTCAGCCAATCGGATCGTGAGAAACAATTGCACACTCTGATTGGCTGAAATACCATGTGACGCCGGCCATCTTGGATTTAGTGACGTCATCTTAAAGGCAAATGAAGCACATTGGCTGGCATCATTCCCTTTAAGTGACATCATGTCAAAAAAAAAATTAAAGTCGGAACATGGTTTGAACAGGCAATCAGGAGGCTAAATGTGACGTCACAAGCCCTATTTAAGGCCGTGATGCCTCATTTCAGCCCAAGAAGCCGACGAGACAACATCGGTTGGGATTTAACATGGGTTTTTTTGGATTGACAGATGACGAAAGAAGATAAAGGAGATCAAAAAATGGTGACAGATGAAGATAGAAGAAGCTGATTAAAGAAAGAAAAAAGAAGATTTGGTTACCTGATCCGGATCTTCCTGGCGGATGGCATCGGATGCTGTTGGAGGCCTTCAAGGTACGTGAGCTTCCTGTTACCCCGGGAGTCGGAGGGCCACCGCTTCTAATGGTAAGTAATATATTGAATGTTTGTAAATGTCTCTTTTTACAGGTTTCTTCATTGGATGTGTTTTTTTATTTTTGGGGGGAGGCACATTGACTGATAATATATTAATCTGTACCACTTTAAGGTACAGATTAATACATTATTATGACAATATTTGGGGGGCATTTGTGGCTTGTTATTGCTGTTGGTGTTTTTAATGTCAGTTTATTATGTGGATGTCATTGATTGTTTTTTTCCTGCTTATTATAATAAAATGTTTGCGATTAGTGTTCGCTTATAGTTAATGTTGTATTATGTTAGCTAATGTGTTTAATGGTTACTTCAGAGATTGTTTGAATGTATTTCTTTGTCTTTTAATGGTTACATTCATTAATGTTGTAGTAATTCCTTGGTTTGATTGGTTAGTGTTACTATTCATTTTGAGTTGGTTTAGGAATTAATTGGTTTGATTGGTTAATGGTTTAATTAATTAATTGTTGATGTTGTTACTGCTTGTATTGAATGGATTAGCTGGCTACTGTTTTTATTGACTTTATTTAGGTATGCTAATGCAGTGTTTAATAATGGGCAAATAATCTATTATCCATATCTGGATAATAGTAATTTTGCACATTATTGTACTGTATGTGTTAGGGCGGAGGGAAGGGGGGGTTGTGTATTATGTTATGGGGTGCCTGTATCCCCTGCACTTTCAAGCTTCCGCGTCACGTGACCGGGACATTGAAATTCTGCAGGGGATACCGGCACCCCATAACGGGGCCTGTATCTCCTGAAGTAGGGGGTCCTCTGACCTGAAACCAGTGCTGTTCAGCTCCGGAGACCCCCTGCTCCTGTACACTATTAATCAAATGTATTTATTTAGTGTACGATCGCCTGTAAAAGCCTTGCATTTAGATGGCAAATCTCCATGCAAATGTTACATGCAGCTTTTTTTTCTATCAGCTAGCGTACGTGAAGTTTAAGAATGCTAGCAGGAGGGAAAAAAGCAACACGTACGCTGTGGGTGTTTTGGGCAGATACGTTAAAAAATGAGCTCAAGGCCTTAGTGAATCGCGTCCCTGGCCTCACTTTTTAATGGACGTGCTTTTTTTGAACATCAGAACGCAAAGCCATTGAGCTTAGTGCATAGCCCCCTAAAACCTCTTCTTCTGGGGCTGCTCCTGCTGCTGAGACTGGCAGAATATAAAGCCAGAAATTTACAGATGAGGAGCTTGAGATATTAAACAATGTAGTAGTAGATAATGACTCAAAGCTATTAGGGTTTCTATGCTCAAGGACCAGCAGCACTGAGAGTAACTTTGTCTCACAGTAAGCAGGTAGCAGTGAGGATTTGAAGGCTATTGCAAATTTGTTGCAGTGAGTCTCTGTCAGGGCAACCCTTTTTTACAGAAAATCTTTCCTCTGTCATTGATCTCTGTTTTTTTCTATCTGTATAGTGACAGAGACTGATAATGCTTTCAATGCCTTGGTCCAGCTGTTGTTTGAACAGCTGGGCCAAGTCTTAAAGCTGCGGTTCATGCAATATCCTGCATGTGTGTTTTTTTTAATAAATCAGTTCTGTAGTAAGAAAAAATACTTTTAGCATTTTCTGTTTTAAAAACAACAACTTTGAAAGACCAATTTTCTTGTATTCTATTTTAACAAGCATGCTTGTTCCTATAGCAACGATTTACATTCCCCATATTTAAAGATGTCGCCAAACTTTGCCAATCAATAGACGGAGAACGAATTGACCGGCAGCTATGCAGTTTTTTTAGGTAAGTAGAGATTGCCCACATGAAACTATTGAAGTAAAAAAAACAACTAAAAAAACAAAACAAAACGGGAGCCTGAACTGCAGCTTTTTTTTTTTTTTTTCCACAAAAAGTTTTTATTGGGTTATAGTACAGATCGAACATTGTTTAACAACACATTGTCTTCCCTCAGTGTCCACAATCCCAAGTTTTCTGTGTTTTCTCGTTCCGAACGATGAAAGACATACCGGGCAAACCAACTGACAGACAAGACGGACAGCACAAACAGTTGGGGGGGGTAGGGAAAGGGGGGGGGGGGTGGAGGAGAAAGGAAGGGGGGGAGGGAGACCGCACATGGAATACCAGGCGTCCCTGTCTTCTTTCGTACTCATACCACTCCAGCGCAAACCCATCCTAATTAGTGCGACTTCCTTTGGCTGTCCTCCCTACTTGTACCCCATCCAATTATTGTCAGTACCGTTACTTCGGAGGAGAATGCATCTCAGTCTATCAGGGCACTATGGTGGCGGCGTCCACCCTGGGGATGTCTGATTGGTCTAGCCACGGGGCCCAGACTTTTAGGAAGTTTGTGCCGGTGTCATTGACCATACTCGTCAATTGTTCCATCCGGCAAATATACCAAATTCTGTTCCGAATTTTCGCAATTGTGGGTAAATCTGGTAGCTTCCACAATGCTGCAATTTCACACCTCATGGCTGTTGCAAAATGTGCAATTAATTTCTGAGCTGATCTGCCCAGCCCCCGGGTGCGCCTGCCCAGCAGGAACAGCCAGGGGTCTAGGGGGACCGCCGTTCCGAGAAGTCTCTGTAGCCAATCTTGGATTTCCTCCCAGAAAGGAGCCACTCTGGTGCAACCCCACAGCATGTGAAGTAAGTCTGCTTGTTCCCCACATTGTTTAGTGCACAATGGGGGGTAGTCTTTTACAAACTTTGCCATTCTCATTGGGGTAAGGTACCACCACATTAGGACCTTATATGCATTCTCCTTCAAAGTAGTGCATATGGAGCTTTTAGCTGCTGCCAGTACTATTGTGGTCCAGTCCTCGTCATCTATTGTCTCCCCTAAGTCCGCTTCCCATTTGTTCCTATAGCTAAGTTTGGTGTCGTCATCAGTTCCAGGACAGACCACCTCTCTGTAAATCCTAGACGTAAGTCCCGTGGTGTCCGTTCCTCTTGAACACAGCTGCTCAAAATTTGTACGTCGGGGGCGCTTTGGGATTTTTGTATAGAAAGCTCTTATCTGGAGGTATCTAAAAAATTCAGAGTTCGGCATCTCTGTTTCCGATTTAATTTGGTCAAAGGATTTTATTGATTGGCATCCCTCCAGATGCAGTAGCCTCGTGAGGCCCTTTGTTTTCCATGTGGCTAGGTTCTTACTCAACAGGCCCAGAGCGAAATCAGGGTTCCCCATAAGCGGGGTCATGAAGGTGTGCTGGGTAGTAAGGGCACACCTATATCTGGTGTTCTCCCAAGTTGCCAACGAGCTACTCAGTGCGGCCAGCGGCTCTCCCATGGTCCTCTGTACCTTATTTGGTAGCCAAATTAGATCTTGTAGGTCTACGGGGGCGCAGCACGCTTTTTCCAACTCCACCCATCTACGCAAGCCAGGGTGCATATGCCACTGAATAATTTGGGTTAATTGGGCCGCTCTGCAATACGATATCAAGCAAGGTACCGCCATGCCTCCTCGAACTGTGGGTCTAATTAGAATACTCGATTTAATGCGTAGTGTTTTGTTACCCCAAACGAATTTCACCATGGAGGACTGTAAACGGATGATGTCATCCTTGGCCACTTGTATCGGGAGGGTCTGGAAAAGATACAAGATTCTGGGGAGAAAATTCATCTTAAGGCTCTGGATCCTGCCGATCCATGAGATTGCGTAGCCCGACCAAGTCCTGAGATCTTCCTTCAGAGTCCTTATAAGTTTGGGGGTAATGTGCTTTATAGAGGGCGTTATAATCTTTGGTGATATTAACCCCTAGGTATTTTATGGAGGAGGCTTGCCATTTGAAGTTAAAATTTAGATCAATTAGTTTTACGGTGACCTTTGGCAGGTTTATATTTAGCGCTTCTGATTTCTTCTGGTTGATCTTGAAACCCGAAATCTTGTTAAATTCGCCCAGCAGACTAAAGACATTCGGCAGGGAAGTAAGGGGCCTAGATAACATTAGGATAATATCATCTGCATACAGGGCCACCTTATGTGACTGCTCATTGATTTGTATTCCTGTTATATCGGGGCTGTTACGAATATGTGCCGCTAAGGGCTATATACATAATGCGAAGATAAGTGGGGACAGGGGAATGTTTGTAAATGTCTCTTTTTACAGGTTTCTTCATTGGATGTGTTTTTTTATTTTTGGGGGGAGGCACATTGACTGATAATATATTAATCTGTACCACTTTAAGGTACAGATTAATACATTATTATGACAATATTTGGGGGGCATTTGTGGCTTGTTATTGCTGTTGGTGTTTTTAATGTCAGTTTATTATGTGGATGTCATTGATTGTTTTTTTCCTGCTTATTATAATAAAATGTTTGCGATTAGTGTTCGCTTATAGTTAATGTTGTATTATGTTAGCTAATGTGTTTAATGGTTACTTCAGAGATTGTTTGAATGTATTTCTTTGTCTTTTAATGGTTACATTCATTAATGTTGTAGTAATTCCTTGGTTTGATTGGTTAGTGTTACTATTCATTTTGAGTTGGTTTAGGAATTAATTGGTTTGATTGGTTAATGGTTTAATTAATTAATTGTTGATGTTGTTACTGCTTGTATTGAATGGATTAGCTGGCTACTGTTTTTATTGACTTTATTTAGGTATGCTAATGCAGTGTTTAATAATGGGCAAATAATCTATTATCCATATCTGGATAATAGTAATTTTGCACATTATTGTACTGTATGTGTTAGGGCGGAGGGAAGGGGGGGTTGTGTATTATGTTATGGGGTGCCTGTATCCCCTGCACTTTCAAGCTTCCGCGTCACGTGACCGGGACATTGAAATTCTGCAGGGGATACCGGCACCCCATAACGGGGCCTGTATCTCCTGAAGTAGGGGGTCCTCTGACCTGAAACCAGTGCTGTTCAGCTCCGGAGACCCCCTGCTCCTGTACACTATTAATCAAATGTATTTATTTAGTGTACGATCGCCTGTAAAAGCCTTGCATTTAGATGGCAAATCTCCATGCAAATGTTACATGCAGCTTTTTTTTCTATCAGCTAGCGTACGTGAAGTTTAAGAATGCTAGCAGGAGGGAAAAAAGCAACACGTACGCTGTGGGTGTTTTGGGCAGATACGTTAAAAAATGAGCTCAAGGCCTTAGTGAATCGCGTCCCTGGCCTCACTTTTTAATGGACGTGCTTTTTTTGAACATCAGAACGCAAAGCCATTGAGCTTAGTGCATAGCCCCCTAAAACCTCTTCTTCTGGGGCTGCTCCTGCTGCTGAGACTGGCAGAATATAAAGCCAGAAATTTACAGATGAGGAGCTTGAGATATTAAACAATGTAGTAGTAGATAATGACTCAAAGCTATTAGGGTTTCTATGCTCAAGGACCAGCAGCACTGAGAGTAACTTTGTCTCACAGTAAGCAGGTAGCAGTGAGGATTTGAAGGCTATTGCAAATTTGTTGCAGTGAGTCTCTGTCAGGGCAACCCTTTTTTACAGAAAATCTTTCCTCTGTCATTGATCTCTGTTTTTTTCTATCTGTATAGTGACAGAGACTGATAATGCTTTCAATGCCTTGGTCCAGCTGTTGTTTGAACAGCTGGGCCAAGTCTTAAAGCTGCGGTTCATGCAATATCCTGCATGTGTGTTTTTTTTAATAAATCAGTTCTGTAGTAAGAAAAAATACTTTTAGCATTTTCTGTTTTAAAAACAACAACTTTGAAAGACCAATTTTCTTGTATTCTATTTTAACAAGCATGCTTGTTCCTATAGCAACGATTTACATTCCCCATATTTAAAGATGTCGCCAAACTTTGCCAATCAATAGACGGAGAACGAATTGACCGGCAGCTATGCAGTATTTTAGGTAAGTAGAGATTGCCCACATGAAACTATTGAAGTAAAAAAAACAACTAAAAAAACAAAACAAAACGGGAGCCTGAACTGCAGCTTTTTTTTTTTTTTTCCACAAAAAGTTTTTATTGGGTTATAGTACAGATCGAACATTGTTTAACAACACATTGTCTTCCCTCAGTGTCCACAATCCCAAGTTTTCTGTGTTTTCTCGTTCCGAACGATGAAAGACATACCAGGCAAACCAACTGACAGACAAGACGGACAGCACAAACAGTTGGGGGGGGTGGAGGAGAAAGGAAGGGGGGGAGGGAGACCGCACATGGAATACCAGGCGTCCCTGTCTTCTTTCGTACTCATACCACTCCAGCGCAAACCCATCCTAATTAGTGCGACTTCCTTTGGCTGTCCTCCCTACTTGTACCCCATCCAATTATTGTCAGTACCGTTACTTCGGAGGAGAATGCATCTCAGTCTATCAGGGCACTATGGTGGCGGCGTCCACCCTGGGGATGTCTGATTGGTCTAGCCACGGGGCCCAGACTTTTAGGAAGTTTGTGCCGGTGTCATTGACCATACTCGTCAATTGTTCCATCCGGCAAATATACCAAATTCTGTTCCGAATTTTCGCAATTGTGGGTAAATCTGGTAGCTTCCACAATGCTGCAATTTCACACCTCATGGCTGTTGCAAAATGTGCAATTAATTTCTGAGCTGATCTGCCCAGCCCCCGGGTGCGCCTGCCCAGCAGGAACAGCCAGGGGTCTAGGGGGACCGCCGTTCCGAGAAGTCTCTGTAGCCAATCTTGGATTTCCTCCCAGAAAGGAGCCACTCTGGTGCAACCCCACAGCATGTGAAGTAAGTCTGCTTGTTCCCCACATTGTTTAGTGCACAATGGGGGGTAGTCTTTTACAAACTTTGCCATTCTCATTGGGGTAAGGTACCACCACATTAGGACCTTATATGCATTCTCCTTCAAAGTAGTGCATATGGAGCTTTTAGCTGCTGCCAGTACTATTGTGGTCCAGTCCTCGTCATCTATTGTCTCCCCTAAGTCCGCTTCCCATTTGTTCCTATAGCTAAGTTTGGTGTCGTCATCAGTTCCAGGACAGACCACCTCTCTGTAAATCCTAGACGTAAGTCCCGTGGTGTCCGTTCCTCTTGAACACAGCTGCTCAAAATTTGTACGTCGGGGGCGCTTTGGGATTTTTGTATAGAAAGCTCTTATCTGGAGGTATCTAAAAAATTCAGAGTTCGGCATCTCTGTTTCCGATTTAATTTGGTCAAAGGATTTTATTGATTGGCATCCCTCCAGATGCAGTAGCCTCGTGAGGCCCTTTGTTTTCCATGTGGCTAGGTTCTTACTCAACAGGCCCAGAGCGAAATCAGGGTTCCCCATAAGCGGGGTCATGAAGGTGTGCTGGGTAGTAAGGGCACACCTATATCTGGTGTTCTCCCAAGTTGCCAACGAGCTACTCAGTGCGGCCAGCGGCTCTCCCATGGTCCTCTGTACCTTATTTGGTAGCCAAATTAGATCTTGTAGGTCTACGGGGGCGCAGCACGCTTTTTCCAACTCCACCCATCTACGCAAGCCAGGGTGCATATGCCACTGAATAATTTGGGTTAATTGGGCCGCTCTGCAATACGATATCAAGCAAGGTACCGCCATGCCTCCTCGAACTGTGGGTCTAATTAGAATACTCGATTTAATGCGTAGTGTTTTGTTACCCCAAACGAATTTCACCATGGAGGACTGTAAACGGATGATGTCATCCTTGGCCACTTGTATCGGGAGGGTCTGGAAAAGATACAAGATTCTGGGGAGAAAATTCATCTTAAGGCTCTGGATCCTGCCGATCCATGAGATTGCGTAGCCCGACCAAGTCCTGAGATCTTCCTTCAGAGTCCTTATAAGTTTGGGGGTAATGTGCTTTATAGAGGGCGTTATAATCTTTGGTGATATTAACCCCTAGGTATTTTATGGAGGAGGCTTGCCATTTGAAGTTAAAATTTAGATCAATTAGTTTTACGGTGACCTTTGGCAGGTTTATATTTAGCGCTTCTGATTTCTTCTGGTTGATCTTGAAACCCGAAATCTTGTTAAATTCGCCCAGCAGACTAAAGACATTCGGCAGGGAAGTAAGGGGCCTAGATAACATTAGGATAATATCATCTGCATACAGGGCCACCTTATGTGACTGCTCATTGATTTGTATTCCTGTTATATCGGGGCTGTTACGAATATGTGCCGCTAAGGGCTATATACATAATGCGAAGATAAGTGGGGACAGGGGAATGTTTGTAAATGTCTCTTTTTACAGGTTTCTTCATTGGATGTGTTTTTTTATTTTTGGGGGGAGGCACATTGACTGATAATATATTAATCTGTACCACTTTAAGGTACAGATTAATACATTATTATGACAATATTTGGGGGGCATTTGTGGCTTGTTATTGCTGTTGGTGTTTTTAATGTCAGTTTATTATGTGGATGTCATTGATTGTTTTTTTCCTGCTTATTATAATAAAATGTTTGCGATTAGTGTTCGCTTATAGTTAATGTTGTATTATGTTAGCTAATGTGTTTAATGGTTACTTCAGAGATTGTTTGAATGTATTTCTTTGTCTTTTAATGGTTACATTCATTAATGTTGTAGTAATTCCTTGGTTTGATTGGTTAGTGTTACTATTCATTTTGAGTTGGTTTAGGAATTAATTGGTTTGATTGGTTAATGGTTTAATTAATTAATTGTTGATGTTGTTACTGCTTGTATTGAATGGATTAGCTGGCTACTGTTTTTATTGACTTTATTTAGGTATGCTAATGCAGTGTTTAATAATGGGCAAATAATCTATTATCCATATCTGGATAATAGTAATTTTGCACATTATTGTACTGTATGTGTTAGGGCGGAGGGAAGGGGGGGGTTGTGTATTATGTTATGGGGTGCCTGTATCCCCTGCACTTTCAAGCTTCCGCGTCACGTGACCGGGACATTGAAATTCTGCAGGGGATACCGGCACCCCATAACGGGGCCTGTATCTCCTGAAGTAGGGGGTCCTCTGACCTGAAACCAGTGCTGTTCAGCTCCGGAGACCCCCTGCTCCTGTACACTATTAATCAAATGTATTTATTTAGTGTACGATCGCCTGTAAAAGCCTTGCATTTAGATGGCAAATCTCCATGCAAATGTTACATGCAGCTTTTTTTTCTATCAGCTAGCGTACGTGAAGTTTAAGAATGCTAGCAGGAGGGAAAAAAGCAACACGTACGCTGTGGGTGTTTTGGGCAGATACGTTAAAAAATGAGCTCAAGGCCTTAGTGAATCGCGTCCCTGGCCTCACTTTTTAATGGACGTGCTTTTTTTGAACATCAGAACGCAAAGCCATTGAGCTTAGTGCATAGCCCCCTAAAACCTCTTCTTCTGGGGCTGCTCCTGCTGCTGAGACTGGCAGAATATAAAGCCAGAAATTTACAGATGAGGAGCTTGAGATATTAAACAATGTAGTAGTAGATAATGACTCAAAGCTATTAGGGTTTCTATGCTCAAGGACCAGCAGCACTGAGAGTAACTTTGTCTCACAGTAAGCAGGTAGCAGTGAGGATTTGAAGGCTATTGCAAATTTGTTGCAGTGAGTCTCTGTCAGGGCAACCCTTTTTTACAGAAAATCTTTCCTCTGTCATTGATCTCTGTTTTTTTCTATCTGTATAGTGACAGAGACTGATAATGCTTTCAATGCCTTGGTCCAGCTGTTGTTTGAACAGCTGGGCCAAGTCTTAAAGCTGCGGTTCATGCAATATCCTGCATGTGTGTTTTTTTTAATAAATCAGTTCTGTAGTAAGAAAAAATACTTTTAGCATTTTCTGTTTTAAAAACAACAACTTTGAAAGACCAATTTTCTTGTATTCTATTTTAACAAGCATGCTTGTTCCTATAGCAACGATTTACATTCCCCATATTTAAAGATGTCGCCAAACTTTGCCAATCAATAGACGGAGAACGAATTGACCGGCAGCTATGCAGTATTTTAGGTAAGTAGAGATTGCCCACATGAAACTATTGAAGTAAAAAAAACAACTAAAAAAACAAAACAAAACGGGAGCCTGAACTGCAGCTTTTTTTTTTTTTTTCCACAAAAAGTTTTTATTGGGTTATAGTACAGATCGAACATTGTTTAACAACACATTGTCTTCCCTCAGTGTCCACAATCCCAAGTTTTCTGTGTTTTCTCGTTCCGAACGATGAAAGACATACCGGGCAAACCAACTGACAGACAAGACGGACAGCACAAACAGTTGGGGGGGGTAGGGAAAGGGGGGGGGGGGTGGAGGAGAAAGGAAGGGGGGGAGGGAGACCGCACATGGAATACCAGGCGTCCCTGTCTTCTTTCGTACTCATACCACTCCAGCGCAAACCCATCCTAATTAGTGCGACTTCCTTTGGCTGTCCTCCCTACTTGTACCCCATCCAATTATTGTCAGTACCGTTACTTCGGAGGAGAATGCATCTCAGTCTATCAGGGCACTATGGTGGCGGCGTCCACCCTGGGGATGTCTGATTGGTCTAGCCACGGGGCCCAGACTTTTAGGAAGTTTGTGCCGGTGTCATTGACCATACTCGTCAATTGTTCCATCCGGCAAATATACCAAATTCTGTTCCGAATTTTCGCAATTGTGGGTAAATCTGGTAGCTTCCACAATGCTGCAATTTCACACCTCATGGCTGTTGCAAAATGTGCAATTAATTTCTGAGCTGATCTGCCCAGCCCCCGGGTGCGCCTGCCCAGCAGGAACAGCCAGGGGTCTAGGGGGACCGCCGTTCCGAGAAGTCTCTGTAGCCAATCTTGGATTTCCTCCCAGAAAGGAGCCACTCTGGTGCAACCCCACAGCATGTGAAGTAAGTCTGCTTGTTCCCCACATTGTTTAGTGCACAATGGGGGGTAGTCTTTTACAAACTTTGCCATTCTCATTGGGGTAAGGTACCACCACATTAGGACCTTATATGCATTCTCCTTCAAAGTAGTGCATATGGAGCTTTTAGCTGCTGCCAGTACTATTGTGGTCCAGTCCTCGTCATCTATTGTCTCCCCTAAGTCCGCTTCCCATTTGTTCCTATAGCTAAGTTTGGTGTCGTCATCAGTTCCAGGACAGACCACCTCTCTGTAAATCCTAGACGTAAGTCCCGTGGTGTCCGTTCCTCTTGAACACAGCTGCTCAAAATTTGTACGTCGGGGGCGCTTTGGGATTTTTGTATAGAAAGCTCTTATCTGGAGGTATCTAAAAAATTCAGAGTTCGGCATCTCTGTTTCCGATTTAATTTGGTCAAAGGATTTTATTGATTGGCATCCCTCCAGATGCAGTAGCCTCGTGAGGCCCTTTGTTTTCCATGTGGCTAGGTTCTTACTCAACAGGCCCAGAGCGAAATCAGGGTTCCCCATAAGCGGGGTCATGAAGGTGTGCTGGGTAGTAAGGGCACACCTATATCTGGTGTTCTCCCAAGTTGCCAACGAGCTACTCAGTGCGGCCAGCGGCTCTCCCATGGTCCTCTGTACCTTATTTGGTAGCCAAATTAGATCTTGTAGGTCTACGGGGGCGCAGCACGCTTTTTCCAACTCCACCCATCTACGCAAGCCAGGGTGCATATGCCACTGAATAATTTGGGTTAATTGGGCCGCTCTGCAATACGATATCAAGCAAGGTACCGCCATGCCTCCTCGAACTGTGGGTCTAATTAGAATACTCGATTTAATGCGTAGTGTTTTGTTACCCCAAACGAATTTCACCATGGAGGACTGTAAACGGATGATGTCATCCTTGGCCACTTGTATCGGGAGGGTCTGGAAAAGATACAAGATTCTGGGGAGAAAATTCATCTTAAGGCTCTGGATCCTGCCGATCCATGAGATTGCGTAGCCCGACCAAGTCCTGAGATCTTCCTTCAGAGTCCTTATAAGTTTGGGGGTAATGTGCTTTATAGAGGGCGTTATAATCTTTGGTGATATTAACCCCTAGGTATTTTATGGAGGAGGCTTGCCATTTGAAGTTAAAATTTAGATCAATTAGTTTTACGGTGACCTTTGGCAGGTTTATATTTAGCGCTTCTGATTTCTTCTGGTTGATCTTGAAACCCGAAATCTTGTTAAATTCGCCCAGCAGACTAAAGACATTCGGCAGGGAAGTAAGGGGCCTAGATAACATTAGGATAATATCATCTGCATACAGGGCCACCTTATGTGACTGCTCATTGATTTGTATTCCTGTTATATCGGGGCTGTTACGAATATGTGCCGCTAAGGGCTATATACATAATGCGAAGATAAGTGGGGACAGGGGAATGTTTGTAAATGTCTCTTTTTACAGGTTTCTTCATTGGATGTGTTTTTTTATTTTTGGGGGGAGGCACATTGACTGATAATATATTAATCTGTACCACTTTAAGGTACAGATTAATACATTATTATGACAATATTTGGGGGGCATTTGTGGCTTGTTATTGCTGTTGGTGTTTTTAATGTCAGTTTATTATGTGGATGTCATTGATTGTTTTTTTCCTGCTTATTATAATAAAATGTTTGCGATTAGTGTTCGCTTATAGTTAATGTTGTATTATGTTAGCTAATGTGTTTAATGGTTACTTCAGAGATTGTTTGAATGTATTTCTTTGTCTTTTAATGGTTACATTCATTAATGTTGTAGTAATTCCTTGGTTTGATTGGTTAGTGTTACTATTCATTTTGAGTTGGTTTAGGAATTAATTGGTTTGATTGGTTAATGGTTTAATTAATTAATTGTTGATGTTGTTACTGCTTGTATTGAATGGATTAGCTGGCTACTGTTTTTATTGACTTTATTTAGGTATGCTAATGCAGTGTTTAATAATGGGCAAATAATCTATTATCCATATCTGGATAATAGTAATTTTGCACATTATTGTACTGTATGTGTTAGGGCGGAGGGAAGGGGGGGGTTGTGTATTATGTTATGGGGTGCCTGTATCCCCTGCACTTTCAAGCTTCCGCGTCACGTGACCGGGACATTGAAATTCTGCAGGGGATACCGGCACCCCATAACGGGGCCTGTATCTCCTGAAGTAGGGGGTCCTCTGACCTGAAACCAGTGCTGTTCAGCTCCGGAGACCCCCTGCTCCTGTACACTATTAATCAAATGTATTTATTTAGTGTACGATCGCCTGTAAAAGCCTTGCATTTAGATGGCAAATCTCCATGCAAATGTTACATGCAGCTTTTTTTTCTATCAGCTAGCGTACGTGAAGTTTAAGAATGCTAGCAGGAGGGAAAAAAGCAACACGTACGCTGTGGGTGTTTTGGGCAGATACGTTAAAAAATGAGCTCAAGGCCTTAGTGAATCGCGTCCCTGGCCTCACTTTTTAATGGACGTGCTTTTTTTGAACATCAGAACGCAAAGCCATTGAGCTTAGTGCATAGCCCCCTAAAACCTCTTCTTCTGGGGCTGCTCCTGCTGCTGAGACTGGCAGAATATAAAGCCAGAAATTTACAGATGAGGAGCTTGAGATATTAAACAATGTAGTAGTAGATAATGACTCAAAGCTATTAGGGTTTCTATGCTCAAGGACCAGCAGCACTGAGAGTAACTTTGTCTCACAGTAAGCAGGTAGCAGTGAGGATTTGAAGGCTATTGCAAATTTGTTGCAGTGAGTCTCTGTCAGGGCAACCCTTTTTACAGAAAATCTTTCCTCTGTCATTGATCTCTGTTTTTTTCTATCTGTATAGTGACAGAGACTGATAATGCTTTCAATGCCTTGGTCCAGCTGTTGTTTGAACAGCTGGGCCAAGTCTTAAAGCTGCGGTTCATGCAATATCCTGCATGTGTGTTTTTTTTAATAAATCAGTTCTGTAGTAAGAAAAAATACTTTTAGCATTTTCTGTTTTAAAAACAACAACTTTGAAAGACCAATTTTCTTGTATTCTATTTTAACAAGCATGCTTGTTCCTATAGCAACGATTTACATTCCCCATATTTAAAGATGTCGCCAAACTTTGCCAATCAATAGACGGAGAACGAATTGACCGGCAGCTATGCAGTATTTTAGGTAAGTAGAGATTGCCCACATGAAACTATTGAAGTAAAAAAAACAACTAAAAAAACAAAACAAAACGGGAGCCTGAACTGCAGCTTTTTTTTTTTTTTTCCACAAAAAGTTTTTATTGGGTTATAGTACAGATCGAACATTGTTTAACAACACATTGTCTTCCCTCAGTGTCCACAATCCCAAGTTTTCTGTGTTTTCTCGTTCCGAACGATGAAAGACATACCAGGCAAACCAACTGACAGACAAGACGGACAGCACAAACAGTTGGGGGGGGTGGAGGAGAAAGGAAGGGGGGGAGGGAGACCGCACATGGAATACCAGGCGTCCCTGTCTTCTTTCGTACTCATACCACTCCAGCGCAAACCCATCCTAATTAGTGCGACTTCCTTTGGCTGTCCTCCCTACTTGTACCCCATCCAATTATTGTCAGTACCGTTACTTCGGAGGAGAATGCATCTCAGTCTATCAGGGCACTATGGTGGCGGCGTCCACCCTGGGGATGTCTGATTGGTCTAGCCACGGGGCCCAGACTTTTAGGAAGTTTGTGCCGGTGTCATTGACCATACTCGTCAATTGTTCCATCCGGCAAATATACCAAATTCTGTTCCGAATTTTCGCAATTGTGGGTAAATCTGGTAGCTTCCACAATGCTGCAATTTCACACCTCATGGCTGTTGCAAAATGTGCAATTAATTTCTGAGCTGATCTGCCCAGCCCCCGGGTGCGCCTGCCCAGCAGGAACAGCCAGGGGTCTAGGGGGACCGCCGTTCCGAGAAGTCTCTGTAGCCAATCTTGGATTTCCTCCCAGAAAGGAGCCACTCTGGTGCAACCCCACAGCATGTGAAGTAAGTCTGCTTGTTCCCCACATTGTTTAGTGCACAATGGGGGTTAGTCTTTTACAAACTTTGCCATTCTCATTGGGGTAAGGTACCACCACATTAGGACCTTATATGCATTCTCCTTCAAAGTAGTGCATATGGAGCTTTTAGCTGCTGCCAGTACTATTGTGGTCCAGTCCTCGTCATCTATTGTCTCCCCTAAGTCCGCTTCCCATTTGTTCCTATAGCTAAGTTTGGTGTCGTCATCAGTTCCAGGACAGACCACCTCTCTGTAAATCCTAGACGTAAGTCCCGTGGTGTCCGTTCCTCTTGAACACAGCTGCTCAAAATTTGTACGTCGGGGGCGCTTTGGGATTTTTGTATAGAAAGCTCTTATCTGGAGGTATCTAAAAAATTCAGAGTTCGGCATCTCTGTTTCCGATTTAATTTGGTCAAAGGATTTTATTGATTGGCATCCCTCCAGATGCAGTAGCCTCGTGAGGCCCTTTGTTTTCCATGTGGCTAGGTTCTTACTCAACAGGCCCAGAGCGAAATCAGGGTTCCCCATAAGCGGGGTCATGAAGGTGTGCTGGGTAGTAAGGGCACACCTATATCTGGTGTTCTCCCAAGTTGCCAACGAGCTACTCAGTGCGGCCAGCGGCTCTCCCATGGTCCTCTGTACCTTATTTGGTAGCCAAATTAGATCTTGTAGGTCTACGGGGGCGCAGCACGCTTTTTCCAACTCCACCCATCTACGCAAGCCAGGGTGCATATGCCACTGAATAATTTGGGTTAATTGGGCCGCTCTGCAATACGATATCAAGCAAGGTACCGCCATGCCTCCTCGAACTGTGGGTCTAATTAGAATACTCGATTTAATGCGTAGTGTTTTGTTACCCCAAACGAATTTCACCATGGAGGACTGTAAACGGATGATGTCATCCTTGGCCACTTGTATCGGGAGGGTCTGGAAAAGATACAAGATTCTGGGGAGAAAATTCATCTTAAGGCTCTGGATCCTGCCGATCCATGAGATTGCGTAGCCCGACCAAGTCCTGAGATCTTCCTTCAGAGTCCTTATAAGTTTGGGGGTAATGTGCTTTATAGAGGGCGTTATAATCTTTGGTGATATTAACCCCTAGGTATTTTATGGAGGAGGCTTGCCATTTGAAGTTAAAATTTAGATCAATTAGTTTTACGGTGACCTTTGGCAGGTTTATATTTAGCGCTTCTGATTTCTTCTGGTTGATCTTGAAACCCGAAATCTTGTTAAATTCGCCCAGCAGACTAAAGACATTCGGCAGGGAAGTAAGGGGCCTAGATAACATTAGGATAATATCATCTGCATACAGGGCCACCTTATGTGACTGCTCATTGATTTATATTCCTGTTATATCGGGGCTGTTACGAATATGTGCCGCTAAGGGCTATATACATAATGCGAAGATAAGTGGGGACAGGGGAATGTTTGTAAATGTCTCTTTTTACAGGTTTCTTCATTGGATGTGTTTTTTTATTTTTGGGGGGAGGCACATTGACTGATAATATATTAATCTGTACCACTTTAAGGTACAGATTAATACATTATTATGACAATATTTGGGGGGCATTTGTGGCTTGTTATTGCTGTTGGTGTTTTTAATGTCAGTTTATTATGTGGATGTCATTGATTGTTTTTTTCCTGCTTATTATAATAAAATGTTTGCGATTAGTGTTCGCTTATAGTTAATGTTGTATTATGTTAGCTAATGTGTTTAATGGTTACTTCAGAGATTGTTTGAATGTATTTCTTTGTCTTTTAATGGTTACATTCATTAATGTTGTAGTAATTCCTTGGTTTGATTGGTTAGTGTTACTATTCATTTTGAGTTGGTTTAGGAATTAATTGGTTTGATTGGTTAATGGTTTAATTAATTAATTGTTGATGTTGTTACTGCTTGTATTGAATGGATTAGCTGGCTACTGTTTTTATTGACTTTATTTAGGTATGCTAATGCAGTGTTTAATAATGGGCAAATAATCTATTATCCATATCTGGATAATAGTAATTTTGCACATTATTGTACTGTATGTGTTAGGGCGGAGGGAAGGGGGGGGTTGTGTATTATGTTATGGGGTGCCTGTATCCCCTGCACTTTCAAGCTTCCGCGTCACGTGACCGGGACATTGAAATTCTGCAGGGGATACCGGCACCCCATAACGGGGCCTGTATCTCCTGAAGTAGGGGGTCCTCTGACCTGAAACCAGTGCTGTTCAGCTCCGGAGACCCCCTGCTCCTGTACACTATTAATCAAATGTATTTATTTAGTGTACGATCGCCTGTAAAAGCCTTGCATTTAGATGGCAAATCTCCATGCAAATGTTACATGCAGCTTTTTTTTCTATCAGCTAGCGTACGTGAAGTTTAAGAATGCTAGCAGGAGGGAAAAAAGCAACACGTACGCTGTGGGTGTTTTGGGCAGATACGTTAAAAAATGAGCTCAAGGCCTTAGTGAATCGCGTCCCTGGCCTCACTTTTTAATGGACGTGCTTTTTTTGAACATCAGAACGCAAAGCCATTGAGCTTAGTGCATAGCCCCCTAAAACCTCTTCTTCTGGGGCTGCTCCTGCTGCTGAGACTGGCAGAATATAAAGCCAGAAATTTACAGATGAGGAGCTTGAGATATTAAACAATGTAGTAGTAGATAATGACTCAAAGCTATTAGGGTTTCTATGCTCAAGGACCAGCAGCACTGAGAGTAACTTTGTCTCACAGTAAGCAGGTAGCAGTGAGGATTTGAAGGCTATTGCAAATTTGTTGCAGTGAGTCTCTGTCAGGGCAACCCTTTTTTACAGAAAATCTTTCCTCTGTCATTGATCTCTGTTTTTTTCTATCTGTATAGTGACAGAGACTGATAATGCTTTCAATGCCTTGGTCCAGCTGTTGTTTGAACAGCTGGGCCAAGTCTTAAAGCTGCGGTTCATGCAATATCCTGCATGTGTGTTTTTTTTAATAAATCAGTTCTGTAGTAAGAAAAAATACTTTTAGCATTTTCTGTTTTAAAAACAACAACTTTGAAAGACCAATTTTCTTGTATTCTATTTTAACAAGCATGCTTGTTCCTATAGCAACGATTTACATTCCCCATATTTAAAGATGTCGCCAAACTTTGCCAATCAATAGACGGAGAACGAATTGACCGGCAGCTATGCAGTATTTTAGGTAAGTAGAGATTGCCCACATGAAACTATTGAAGTAAAAAAAACAACTAAAAAAACAAAACAAAACGGGAGCCTGAACTGCAGCTTTTTTTTTTTTTTTCCACAAAAAGTTTTTATTGGGTTATAGTACAGATCGAACATTGTTTAACAACACATTGTCTTCCCTCAGTGTCCACAATCCCAAGTTTTCTGTGTTTTCTCGTTCCGAACGATGAAAGACATACCGGGCAAACCAACTGACAGACAAGACGGACAGCACAAACAGTTGGGGGGGGTGGAGGAGAAAGGAAGGGGGGGAGGGAGACCGCACATGGAATACCAGGCGTCCCTGTCTTCTTTCGTACTCATACCACTCCAGCGCAAACCCATCCTAATTAGTGCGACTTCCTTTGGCTGTCCTCCCTACTTGTACCCCATCCAATTATTGTCAGTACCGTTACTTCGGAGGAGAATGCATCTCAGTCTATCAGGGCACTATGGTGGCGGCGTCCACCCTGGGGATGTCTGATTGGTCTAGCCACGGGGCCCAGACTTTTAGGAAGTTTGTGCCGGTGTCATTGACCATACTCGTCAATTGTTCCATCCGGCAAATATACCAAATTCTGTTCCGAATTTTCGCAATTGTGGGTAAATCTGGTAGCTTCCACAATGCTGCAATTTCACACCTCATGGCTGTTGCAAAATGTGCAATTAATTTCTGAGCTGATCTGCCCAGCCCCCGGGTGCGCCTGCCCAGCAGGAACAGCCAGGGGTCTAGGGGGACCGCCGTTCCGAGAAGTCTCTGTAGCCAATCTTGGATTTCCTCCCAGAAAGGAGCCACTCTGGTGCAACCCCACAGCATGTGAAGTAAGTCTGCTTGTTCCCCACATTGTTTAGTGCACAATGGGGGGTAGTCTTTTACAAACTTTGCCATTCTCATTGGGGTAAGGTACCACCACATTAGGACCTTATATGCATTCTCCTTCAAAGTAGTGCATATGGAGCTTTTAGCTGCTGCCAGTACTATTGTGGTCCAGTCCTCGTCATCTATTGTCTCCCCTAAGTCCGCTTCCCATTTGTTCCTATAGCTAAGTTTGGTGTCGTCATCAGTTCCAGGACAGACCACCTCTCTGTAAATCCTAGACGTAAGTCCCGTGGTGTCCGTTCCTCTTGAACACAGCTGCTCAAAATTTGTACGTCGGGGGCGCTTTGGGATTTTTGTATAGAAAGCTCTTATCTGGAGGTATCTAAAAAATTCAGAGTTCGGCATCTCTGTTTCCGATTTAATTTGGTCAAAGGATTTTATTGATTGGCATCCCTCCAGATGCAGTAGCCTCGTGAGGCCCTTTGTTTTCCATGTGGCTAGGTTCTTACTCAACAGGCCCAGAGCGAAATCAGGGTTCCCCATAAGCGGGGTCATGAAGGTGTGCTGGGTAGTAAGGGCACACCTATATCTGGTGTTCTCCCAAGTTGCCAACGAGCTACTCAGTGCGGCCAGCGGCTCTCCCATGGTCCTCTGTACCTTATTTGGTAGCCAAATTAGATCTTGTAGGTCTACGGGGGCGCAGCACGCTTTTTCCAACTCCACCCATCTACGCAAGCCAGGGTGCATATGCCACTGAATAATTTGGGTTAATTGGGCCGCTCTGCAATACGATATCAAGCAAGGTACCGCCATGCCTCCTCGAACTGTGGGTCTAATTAGAATACTCGATTTAATGCGTAGTGTTTTGTTACCCCAAACGAATTTCACCATGGAGGACTGTAAACGGATGATGTCATCCTTGGCCACTTGTATCGGGAGGGTCTGGAAAAGATACAAGATTCTGGGGAGAAAATTCATCTTAAGGCTCTGGATCCTGCCGATCCATGAGATTGCGTAGCCCGACCAAGTCCTGAGATCTTCCTTCAGAGTCCTTATAAGTTTGGGGGTAATGTGCTTTATAGAGGGCGTTATAATCTTTGGTGATATTAACCCCTAGGTATTTTATGGAGGAGGCTTGCCATTTGAAGTTAAAATTTAGATCAATTAGTTTTACGGTGACCTTTGGCAGGTTTATATTTAGCGCTTCTGATTTCTTCTGGTTGATCTTGAAACCCGAAATCTTGTTAAATTCGCCCAGCAGACTAAAGACATTCGGCAGGGAAGTAAGGGGCCTAGATAACATTAGGATAATATCATCTGCATACAGGGCCACCTTATGTGACTGCTCATTGATTTGTATTCCTGTTATATCGGGGCTGTTACGAATATGTGCCGCTAAGGGCTATATACATAATGCGAAGATAAGTGGGGACAGGGGAATGTTTGTAAATGTCTCTTTTTACAGGTTTCTTCATTGGATGTGTTTTTTTATTTTTGGGGGGAGGCACATTGACTGATAATATATTAATCTGTACCACTTTAAGGTACAGATTAATACATTATTATGACAATATTTGGGGGGCATTTGTGGCTTGTTATTGCTGTTGGTGTTTTTAATGTCAGTTTATTATGTGGATGTCATTGATTGTTTTTTTCCTGCTTATTATAATAAAATGTTTGCGATTAGTGTTCGCTTATAGTTAATGTTGTATTATGTTAGCTAATGTGTTTAATGGTTACTTCAGAGATTGTTTGAATGTATTTCTTTGTCTTTTAATGGTTACATTCATTAATGTTGTAGTAATTCCTTGGTTTGATTGGTTAGTGTTACTATTCATTTTGAGTTGGTTTAGGAATTAATTGGTTTGATTGGTTAATGGTTTAATTAATTAATTGTTGATGTTGTTACTGCTTGTATTGAATGGATTAGCTGGCTACTGTTTTTATTGACTTTATTTAGGTATGCTAATGCAGTGTTTAATAATGGGCAAATAATCTATTATCCATATCTGGATAATAGTAATTTTGCACATTATTGTACTGTATGTGTTAGGGCGGAGGGAAGGGGGGGGTTGTGTATTATGTTATGGGGTGCCTGTATCCCCTGCACTTTCAAGCTTCCGCGTCACGTGACCGGGACATTGAAATTCTGCAGGGGATACCGGCACCCCATAACGGGGCCTGTATCTCCTGAAGTAGGGGGTCCTCTGACCTGAAACCAGTGCTGTTCAGCTCCGGAGACCCCCTGCTCCTGTACACTATTAATCAAATGTATTTATTTAGTGTACGATCGCCTGTAAAAGCCTTGCATTTAGATGGCAAATCTCCATGCAAATGTTACATGCAGCTTTTTTTTCTATCAGCTAGCGTACGTGAAGTTTAAGAATGCTAGCAGGAGGGAAAAAAGCAACACGTACGCTGTGGGTGTTTTGGGCAGATACGTTAAAAAATGAGCTCAAGGCCTTAGTGAATCGCGTCCCTGGCCTCACTTTTTAATGGACGTGCTTTTTTTGAACATCAGAACGCAAAGCCATTGAGCTTAGTGCATAGCCCCCTAAAACCTCTTCTTCTGGGGCTGCTCCTGCTGCTGAGACTGGCAGAATATAAAGCCAGAAATTTACAGATGAGGAGCTTGAGATATTAAACAATGTAGTAGTAGATAATGACTCAAAGCTATTAGGGTTTCTATGCTCAAGGACCAGCAGCACTGAGAGTAACTTTGTCTCACAGTAAGCAGGTAGCAGTGAGGATTTGAAGGCTATTGCAAATTTGTTGCAGTGAGTCTCTGTCAGGGCAACCCTTTTTTACAGAAAATCTTTCCTCTGTCATTGATCTCTGTTTTTTTCTATCTGTATAGTGACAGAGACTGATAATGCTTTCAATGCCTTGGTCCAGCTGTTGTTTGAACAGCTGGGCCAAGTCTTAAAGCTGCAGTTCATGCAATATCCTGCATGTGTGTTTTTTTTAATAAATCAGTTCTGTAGTAAGAAAAAATACTTTTAGCATTTTCTGTTTTAAAAACAACAACTTTGAAAGACCAATTTTCTTGTATTCTATTTTAACAAGCATGCTTGTTCCTATAGCAACGATTTACATTCCCCATATTTAAAGATGTCGCCAAACTTTGCCAATCAATAGACGGAGAACGAATTGACCGGCAGCTATGCAGTATTTTAGGTAAGTAGAGATTGCCCACATGAAACTATTGAAGTAAAAAAAACAACTAAAAAAACAAAACAAAACGGGAGCCTGAACTGCAGCTTTTTTTTTTTTTTTCCACAAAAAGTTTTTATTGGGTTATAGTACAGATCGAACATTGTTTAACAACACATTGTCTTCCCTCAGTGTCCACAATCCCAAGTTTTCTGTGTTTTCTCGTTCCGAACGATGAAAGACATACCGGGCAAACCAACTGACAGACAAGACGGACAGCACAAACAGTTGGGGGGGGTAGGGAAAGGGGGGGGGGTGGAGGAGAAAGGAAGGGGGGGAGGGAGACCGCACATGGAATACCAGGCGTCCCTGTCTTCTTTCGTACTCATACCACTCCAGCGCAAACCCATCCTAATTAGTGCGACTTCCTTTGGCTGTCCTCCCTACTTGTACCCCATCCAATTATTGTCAGTACCGTTACTTCGGAGGAGAATGCATCTCAGTCTATCAGGGCACTATGGTGGCGGCGTCCACCCTGGGGATGTCTGATTGGTCTAGCCACGGGGCCCAGACTTTTAGGAAGTTTGTGCCGGTGTCATTGACCATACTCGTCAATTGTTCCATCCGGCAAATATACCAAATTCTGTTCCGAATTTTCGCAATTGTGGGTAAATCTGGTAGCTTCCACAATGCTGCAATTTCACACCTCATGGCTGTTGCAAAATGTGCAATTAATTTCTGAGCTGATCTGCCCAGCCCCCGGGTGCGCCTGCCCAGCAGGAACAGCCAGGGGTCTAGGGGGACCGCCGTTCCGAGAAGTCTCTGTAGCCAATCTTGGATTTCCTCCCAGAAAGGAGCCACTCTGGTGCAACCCCACAGCATGTGAAGTAAGTCTGCTTGTTCCCCACATTGTTTAGTGCACAATGGGGGGTAGTCTTTTACAAACTTTGCCATTCTCATTGGGGTAAGGTACCACCACATTAGGACCTTATATGCATTCTCCTTCAAAGTAGTGCATATGGAGCTTTTAGCTGCTGCCAGTACTATTGTGGTCCAGTCCTCGTCATCTATTGTCTCCCCTAAGTCCGCTTCCCATTTGTTCCTATAGCTAAGTTTGGTGTCGTCATCAGTTCCAGGACAGACCACCTCTCTGTAAATCCTAGACGTAAGTCCCGTGGTGTCCGTTCCTCTTGAACACAGCTGCTCAAAATTTGTACGTCGGGGGCGCT
The DNA here is from genome assembly GCF_040206685.1 of Ascaphus truei. Lineage (NCBI taxonomy): Eukaryota > Metazoa > Chordata > Amphibia > Anura > Ascaphidae > Ascaphus > Ascaphus truei. Next base: position 92,857,017 of record NC_134490.1, read on the forward strand.
TTGGGATTTTTGTATAGAAAGCTCTTATCTGGAGGTATCTAAAAAATTCAGAGTTCGGCATCTCTGTTTCCGATTTAATTTGGTCAAAGGATTTTATTGATTGGCATCCCTCCAGATGCAGTAGCCTCGTGAGGCCCTTTGTTTTCCATGTGGCTAGGTTCTTACTCAACAGGCCCAGAGCGAAATCAGGGTTCCCCATAAGCGGGGTCATGAAGGTGTGCTGGGTAGTAAGGGCACACCTATATCTGGTGTTCTCCCAAGTTGCCAACGAGCTACTCAGTGCGGCCAGCGGCTCTCCCATGGTCCTCTGTACCTTATTTGGTAGCCAAATTAGATCTTGTAGGTCTACGGGGGCGCAGCACGCTTTTTCCAACTCCACCCATCTACGCAAGCCAGGGTGCATATGCCACTGAATAATTTGGGTTAATTGGGCCGCTCTGCAATACGATATCAAGCAAGGTACCGCCATGCCTCCTCGAACTGTGGGTCTAATTAGAATACTCGATTTAATGCGTAGTGTTTTGTTACCCCAAACGAATTTCACCATGGAGGACTGTAAACGGATGATGTCATCCTTGGCCACTTGTATCGGGAGGGTCTGGAAAAGATACAAGATTCTGGGGAGAAAATTCATCTTAAGGCTCTGGATCCTGCCGATCCATGAGATTGCGTAGCCCGACCAAGTCCTGAGATCTTCCTTCAGAGTCCTTATAAGTTTGGGGGTAATGTGCTTTATAGAGGGCGTTATAATCTTTGGTGATATTAACCCCTAGGTATTTTATGGAGGAGGCTTGCCATTTGAAGTTAAAATTTAGATCAATTAGTTTTACGGTGACCTTTGGCAGGTTTATATTTAGCGCTTCTGATTTCTTCTGGTTGATCTTGAAACCCGAAATCTTGTTAAATTCGCCCAGCAGACTAAAGACATTCGGCAGGGAAGTAAGGGGCCTAGATAACATTAGGATAATATCATCTGCATACAGGGCCACCTTATGTGACTGCTCATTGATTTGTATTCCTGTTATATCGGGGCTGTTACGAATATGTGCCGCTAAGGGCTATATACATAATGCGAAGATAAGTGGGGACAGGGGACATACCTGCCTAGTGCCACTTCTTATCGGGAATTCTTCCGACAGGAAGCGTTGGTGCCTGACCCTCGCCCTCGGTTCCCGATAAAGAATCAGAATGGCGCCCAACATTCTCCCCCCTATGCCGAACTCCCCAAGCGTCTCTTTAAGGTAGGGCCAGTCAATTCGGTCAAAGGCCTTCTCGGCGTCCAGACTTAGTGCCATAGACGGGATGTGTTTCCGTTGTGCCAAATCAATTAAGTCTATGATGCGTCTAGTGTTGTCTGCCGCCTGCTTCATGCATATGAACCCTACTTGATCGGGGTGGACCAGCTTTGGCATAACTGTGTTTAGGCGGTTAGCCAACAATTTGGAAAAAAATTTGGTGTCCGAGTTGATAAGGGATATCGGACGGTAGCTTGTGCAACCAGCTAGATCCTTTCTGGGTTTGGGGATCACTGATATAGACGCTTGAAGCATTGGGCCAGGTATAGGGGCACCTCCTAGGAATGAGTTAAACAGTTTCACCAGGTGAGGCACTAGGATTTTACGGAATTTTTTGAAGTATAGATTAGAGAAGCCATCCGGGCCTGGAGCTTTGGATGGCTTCAGTGATTTGATTACCTCTGTAATTTCCTCACCTGTAAAATCTTCCTGTAGTGCGTCCCTTTCTTTCCTGCCCAGTCTGGGTAGTTTTGCCCCCTTTAAGAATGTCCTCAGCTGCGTATGAGTGTTCTCACAATGGAAGACCTTTGCCCCATCGTAGAGGGTCTCATAATAGATTTTGAATTCTTCCACGATTTATTTGGGATCAGAAGTGAGGTCACCTGTTTTTGTTCAAATTGCCTGGATGTGAAAGTCACGATTAATGTTCTTAAGTTTATTGGCAAGTGGGGTATCTGGCTTGTTCGCTTTTTCATAAAATGTACGCCTGGACCAGGTCAGCTCCTTCTCAGCTCGGGAGGACATCAGTAAATTTAATTTCGTTTTAGTAACTAGCCAGGGCTGTAAGGTCTGTGCTTGTCTGTTGTTTTTATGGAGGGCAGATAGGGCTGTCAATTCAGATTGTAGGATCTTAATCTTACGTTCCCTTTCTTTTTTCCGCCTGCTCGCTATCCCTATGAGCTCACCTCGTAGAGTCGCCTTATGGGCCTCCCATAGAGTATGCAAAACAATGGGATGTGGGGGAAGGTGAAGGGGATGGGTGGGGAAGTGGATTGGGCGCTCCCAAGTGAACCAATAATGTTGTTGGGAATACAACTAATATCACACAATATAACACCAATAGTGAAAAATAAATAAGTGTAAAGAGCAGCTCAACTTCCTCTGATGGGACAGTTCCGGGTCCCAGAAGGGTAGATTGTTTCTTGGAGATGAGGAGGAGCGCAGGCAGGTGTGGCAAAATATGCAAAAGAGAATAACATATATAGTGCAGATGGTAAACACTGTGCAGATAGGTGTAATCTATAGTATAGAACTCACATAGATCGCAGAAAATATCACATGTCAGAGATCCTTCTCTCTCTGACTGGAGCCCTTTGAATGGTAGCAGGGAAATCCCTCAAGGCACGGATATGTATGGATAAGAAGAAAAGCCACAATAGTGCATACTATTCCAATATTTAGAGAAAAATTATTTTTGGTTCAATGACAAATTTTATTTACAGAAGTGTGGCACTGCCATGGGGACGAGATTTGCACCCAGTTATGCAAACATCTTCATGGGGATTTGGGAGGAGGAGTTCATAGAACCCCCCCATGGACTGGGTGCAAATCTTGTCTCCTGGCATAGATTCATCGATGATGTGCTGTTCATTTGGAAGGGGAATGAAGAACAACTAATACAATTTTTAAATGCCTTGGAGGATAACAATCGTAACATAAAATTCACTCATAAATGGAGTAGGCATGAAATTGAATTTTTAGATTTAGTTATTTTTATTGAGGACATGGTTTTAAAAACAAAAACCTTTTTTAAAAAGGTGGACAGCAATAATTTTATACTACAAGAGAGCTGCCACCATCCTCAATGGATAAAAAATATTCCCTATGTGGCATATTTTGCCACACCTGCCTGAACTCCCATAGAGTAGACTGAGACGTCACGCTACCAACATTCTCATTGAAATATTCCCTGATTTTATCCCCTACTTGTTTTTCAATCTCAGGGATTTTTATTAGTAACTCATTGAGTTTCCATGTCGCTCCTGGTCTGTCTAGTCTAAGGTCAGTGCACCGCAGCTCTACAGGTGCATGATCCGACCATGAAATATCATGGATTCCCGTGTGGGAGATCTGCGAAACCATTCTGTTGGACACAAAGAGGTAGTCTATCCTGCTGTAGCGGTCATGTGGGTGTGAGTAAAATGTGTATTCTTTTTCGCCGGGGTGCTGCTCGCGTCATATGTCCACTAATCTTTGGTTAGGCAGTGAGGCATTTAAAGTGAGGTTTTTAAGTGATACAGTTAGACTACAGTTAATATATATATAGTTAATATACTCACTTTCTTCATGCAAGACCAATAACCTCAGCTGATATGACATGGATCTAATTGCATTCTCTTCACAGGTATGTTCCTGATGTTGAAACCCTCTGTATAAGACTGAATCTGGCCTTGTTGAATTGATATATAAGTATGTTCCTGATGTTGAAACCCTCTGTATAAGACTGAATCTGGCCTTGTTGAATTGATATATAAGTATGTTCCTGATGTTGAAACCCTCTGTATAAGACTGAATCTGGCCTTGTTGAATTGATATATAAGTATGTTCCTGATGTTGAAACCCTCTGTATAAGACTGAATCTGGCCTTGTTGAATTGATATATAAGTATGTTCCTGATGTTGAAACCCTCTGTATAAGACTGAATCTGGCCTTGTTGAATTGATATATAAGTATGTTCCTGATGTTGAAACCCTCTGTATAAGACTGAATCTGGCCTTGTTGAATTGATATATAAGTATGTTCCTGATGTTGAAACCCTCTGTATAAGACTGAATCTGGCCTTGTTGAATTGATATATAAGTTAGTATGTTTGAATGTAAAAAGTATTTTTTTTTTTTTTCCTTTCCTCTTAACTCTGTGCTGTTAATTGAACAAATGGAACAAGGTGACTGATTGGGGAGGGGGAGGGTCATGTGACCTTTTTTTTTGTGTATAATACTAACAGCTCAGCTGCATTGGGCAGGAACTGCATTAGGCAGTGAGGCATTTAAAGTGAGCTTTTTAAGTGATACAGTTAGACTACAGTTTGACTAGAGGTTACTGGGGACTGCTTCTTTCTGCAAACTCTTTAACTCAAGACAACAAACGGTAAGCTATTCAGATCACACTATGATCCCATGCTTGTTAGCCTGCATAGTTTAACCCCCCACCCCTTTACAACTTCTTTCACTGCAGCCTCTCCCAAAACTGACTGCACAAAACACTGAAACCCTGACTTGACCCTAGCATTGCAATGCAGCAAAACACATGACAAGGTACAGGTTCACCCCTGCTGTTTAGTCTGCACACACTCACTCTGCTCATAACAGCTCCATGCAACACTGCCTACCTGTGGCATCATGAACCTGCTATGTCTTCTAACTTTTTTCTTTCTCCTGGCCTCATGGAGATGTTACTCCCTCTATCCACTACAAACTCCTCCATCCTGGCCCGCACCCAACATCACCATACACCCTGGACTACTCAAAAGCCTTGCACTATCTACTGAATGTTGGTGGAGAACTCTAAAAACCAGCACACCAACCACTGCTCACTCTAATGGAAAACACCACAAATTTACAACTTGTAAACAACTACCCAAATTTCTTCTCATACTATTACTCTCTCTAGCAGGTGATATTGAACCTAACCCAGGTCCTCCCATTTCAGCTCTGCCCCATGCCCCTGAGAATTCCACCTTTAAATTCCAAAAAGGGCTATCTGTCGCCCATATAAACATCCGGAGCCTGCTGCCCAAACTAGACGAACTAAGGGCATGGTGCCTTATGCATAAACCCAAAGCCATCGTTCTTACAGAAACATGGCTATCCTCTAAAACCCCTGATGCAAATATCGCCATTCAGGGATACTCCATTTTTAGGAGAGATAGGTCAAAGAGAGGAGGAGGGGTGTTATTTTATATTGCAGACACATTACAATTTACACTGCTACATTGCCCACCAAGTCCACCCTCTTTTGAAACTCTAGTTGGCAAAATCTGCCTCCCCTTTTCTAAGCCCATCTTGCTTGCTGGCATCTACCGCCCCCCTAAAGCCCTTCTACAATCCTTGACTGATATCACCCAATTTCTTGCCTCCATTTCCTCTCTGAATGAGAAGAGTGAGCTGCTAGTTCTTGGGGATTTCAACTTCAATTGGCTTGACCCTAAAAACCACAAAATCCAGATACAACTCAAGTCACTTAACCTATCGCAACTCATTTCCCAACCCACACGAATAAACCTGAAGTCGCATAACCATTCCTTGCTAGACTGGATTCTCTCCTCAAACCCCAGCAGAATCCAATCCTCTGGCATCCTTCCTGACATTTTCAGTGACCATGCAATAGTGTACTGTGTAAGGAAAATTAAACCGCCCCATTCAAGCCCCAAAGTTCTCCTCACTAGAACATTTAAAAACTTTAACCCACAACAGTTTCTGGATGACCTTACCAACTGCCCATGGCACAGAATCGATTTAATTCCCGACCCTGATTCTGCGCTCGACTATTTCCAATCCGAGTTCTTAAAACTCTGCGATACCCATGCTCCACTACGCAAAATAAGGGTACGGGGGGCCCACCTTCCATGGGTTACACCTGACCTTATAGCACTCTACCAGTTCAGGGATGCCTTGTGGAAAAGCTACAAAGTAACTGGCACTACCAAGGATCTCAATCACTACAGATGCCTGCGGAACGTGTGCACAAGGCAAACAAGGCATGCAAAAGCACAATATTACTCTGACAATCTCCTCCAGAATACATCAAACCCAGCTAATTTCTGGAAGGTTATCAACAATATATTCCAGCCTCCTAACCATCAACAACCAAGTAATATCACTAAGGGGGATATTACTCTGACAAACCCCACTGACATTGCAAATGCATTCAATGATTACTTTGTGGGGTGTGCCACTAACTTATTAGCGAAACGCAGCACAAACCCCAAACCTGAATCTCATCCTGGGAGTACCCCTATAGTCCCACCCCCTCCCAACACTGCCTACAATTTTCAATTTAGCCCAGTATCTGAAGAGGAGATTACACAAGCGCTCCTCAAACTAAAACTAAGCAGCCAATGTGGACCCGACTTACTACAATCTAGGTTCCTACGACTTGGTGCCCCAGCCATTGCCAAACCAATTGCGTCCATAGTCAACTCTATCCTGTCTGCAGGCCATATCCCTAAGACCTGGAAAACTGCCAGAGTTGTCCCAATCTTCAAAAGTGGGGACAAAAACACTGTCTCAAACTACAGGCCAATCTCACTTCTCCCAATTCTATCCAAAGTTATGGAAAAATGTGTCCACTCCCAATTAAGCGAGTTCTACACCAAGACAAATTTCCCTAGCCAATTCCAGTCTGGGTTTCGTCCCAAACACTCCACCGTAACTACCCTGCTAAAAGTTTGCAATGAAATCCAGTGTGGAATGGAACGGGGACAACTCACTGGTGCAGTATTCCTAGATTTTGCAAAGGCTTTTGACACAGTTGATCATGCTATCCTGCTTAACAAACTCCAGAGCTCTGGAATAGGGAAACATGCTTTAAACTGGTTTCAGTCCTACCTATCAGGAAGATCCCAACATGTGTCCATCTCAGGCTCTAACTCCAACCCCCTGGATATCACCTGTGGTGTCCCGCAAGGCTCTGTTCTGGGGCCCCTACTCTTCTCAGTGTTCATTAATGATCTTCCCACAGCTTGTAAGGAAGCCTCAATACACATGTATGCAGATGACACAATCCTGTATGCACACAGCCATAGCCTCTCTGACCTTCAACACATACTTCAGTCTGACTTTTTGAGACTCGAAAACTGGATTTCCCAAAACAAACTGTTTTTAAACACTGACAAGACTGTAACAATGGTATTTGGGACCAAGACTAAATTTGTAAAGCTTCCAGTGACTGAGCTCCTGATTAGAACCAACGCTAAAACCACCCTAACACCTGTCACTAGTTTTAAATACCTGGGCTTATGGTTTGACTCCCACTTAACATTCGGGATGCACATTGATACCCTGACAACCAAGACCTATGCCAAACTAGGGGTACTTTACAGGAACAAATCCTCCCTAAGTCTCCTGGTCAGAAAGCGTATTGCACAGCAGATGCAAATGCCAATTATTGACTATGGAGACATAGTATATGGCTCGGCTCCTCAAACCCACCTTAGCAAACTTGACACCCTCTACAATTCAATTTGTCATTTTGTTCTCCAATGCAACTACAACACACATCACTGCGAAATGCTCAAAGAACTAGATTGGTCATCACTAGAGTCTAGGCGCAAAGTTCACCTTTCCTGTCTCACCCTCAAATACTTTCTGGGCAAGCTACCCAGCTACCTGAACAAGCTCCTCACCCCTACCACATGCAGTACCTATCACCTGAGATCAGACTCCAAAAGACTATTCATGGTCCCAAGACTCAACAAAGTATCCGGACGTTCCTCCTTCTCCTTCCGTGCACCCCAAAACTGGAACAACCTACCAGAGACTCTCATATCCACCACCAGCTTAAGTTCTTTCAAATCTAAGGCTGTCTCACACTTTAATCTGGTCTGTAACTGTTTCATACGCTCATAATATATATTTTCTTTAACTGTGCATGCAATGTCTTGTATATAAATGTATACCTTGTTCATTTATGTAACTGTATTTGTAACCATGTATTATTTGTTTTACTCTGTGCCCAGGACATACTTGAAAACGAGAGGTAACTCTCAATGTATTACTTCCTGGTAAAATATTTTATAAATAAATAAATAAATAAATCTATTAGCTTGAAGGCCACGGGCCCAAGCTGCTCTGCTTAGTGGATGTTTAGCCCCACTTGGTGTGCATTTATCGGCCTGTGGGTCCAGTGTGAGGTTAAAGTCCCCTCCTAGTATTATACCGCCCTGCGCTACCCTGTGTAGGGTCGTAAAGAATCTGTCCAAATAGGTGTCGGCTCGTTCGTTAGGGGCATACACGTTTGCTAGGGTGCGAATTTGCCCTTGGATGGCACCCACTACTATTATGAACCGCCCATTTTGGTCTTTTTTGGTGAGTTTAATGTTTAGCGCAAGGCGGTTATGTTGAACTGCAGCTTTAAGGAGCTACAGTAAGTTCAGTAGTAACCGAAGCATTACATTTCCACAGGCTCAGTACCACAAGATTGGCGTAAAGCAGATGTGGTGCATATATTTAAAAAGGGAGCTAGATCACAACCGGGGAATTATAGATGAATCTAAAGAAGACCCCAAAATGGATTACAAATTACAGATGAAGAAAGAAGGAAGAAAAGAATTAAAGATTTTACCTGTGGACCGTGGCTGTTAAGAAGCATTGCGTCGTGGACCAGGTGTTTCTGCTGCTGGTGTTGTAGTTGGATTCGATGGGTGAAGACATCAAAAAGTAAGAAAAAGATGGCTTGTAATTTAATGTTGTATTTTTTTTTTAGATTGGTATTGTAACTTTTGTATTCCAATGTAAATGTTTTTTGTTTGGTGCTTGTGTTTTTGTTTGCAGGCTTTTTTTTATGTTGGTACTGTATTGGCATTTGTATTAATTCAAATGTACAGTAATGTCTTTTTTTATTTGATGTATTTATTGTTTTGCAGGTTGCCAATTGATTGTAGAGTGACAGACCATGCCCACAGTGCATTGGTGTGGTACTGTGCCAATCAATTGGTTTATTGGCTTTTTTTTGTTTTATGCCAGTGCAATGTGGTTTTTATTTGATCATGTACTGTATTTATTTTATTGCAGGTTGCATTTTGCCTGGCAGAGTGGCAGCTCATGCAGACGGGACATGAGTATGTCACCGTGCCATTCAATTTTTTTTTGGCATTTTTTTATTAAAATTGCATGTGTTTATTTTGAGGCTTGTTTTGGTGATTGGCATGTTGTATTTTGCCTGGCATCGTGGCACATCATGCCCACAGGGCATGTGTGTGCCACTGTGCCAATCAATTGTTTTTTTTTAAATTATTGGAATAAACTTGAATGTATTTTTAATTTGAGGCTTGTTTTGGTGATTTTCTTTGATCTCCAGATTGATGGGGAGCGCAAACATGAAAGAGAAAACATACATCCGATGGTGCAATATGTTTCAGGTATTGTGAGGTTAAATCTTTCCAATTCCCTTGAGATTGGTACTCACAGATTCCAAACACTTTAAATCAAATGAAGGGGTTAACCACTCCCAATTCCCAACTGAGAGGCCTAACCACCCATCCTGTGGCTATTACCCCCTTCCCTCACCCCCTCTGCCCCCAATAAACCTGGTAGTCTGCCTTAACCCATTCATTGCCTTAGCGTTTAGTTGCTAAGTCAATGAAGCTGTTTACATTTTATTTTTATTCATAGTGTGCATGAGTAGGGGATCTCCTGAGCTGAACCGCATTGATTTCAGCCTCGGGACCCCCTGCTTCTGAGATACAGGCTCCGGTATGGGGTGTCGGGATCCCCGCGATTTTAAAAACATCGCATCACGGGGGGGCGTGCCGATGACGTCATCCAGGACAGACGGGTAAAGGGAGAGCTCCGGAGACCCATCCAAATAAACTCTGATTTCAGACCTATTTCGCCCGACCAAAAACCCGAAAAAAGCCCCTGACGAATCCTTAAGACCAGGGGGATGTCAAATAAAGGAAAAAATCCCCCGATCCAAGGGGTTGGCAGGTTGTTCACCCCCGCGAAACAGCCCGCTGAGGTGGGGGGAAGACGGCAAGATGGCGCCCAGACTTCAGGCGCACGAGGCAAACAAGGCCTCTCAGACCCGGCAAGTCCCGCCGAGACCCCCCCTTCCCCGGACGGAAGGATCACGAAGGAGTATTTGGAGGAACTCCACGCCAAGCTCCAACGATCGCTACAATCTAATATAAAGGAAGCGGTGGCGGAAATTAGACACGACATCCAAGGCCTGCAAGAACGTACCACCACGCTGGAGGCCAGACTGGATGAGGCCCTGCAACACCAATCTGAGGCCGATGATGAAATTAAACGTCTGGGCCAAGAAATACATACATTACGCGACGGATTGGAAGACCAGGAAAACAGGGATCGCCGCCAGAACCTGAGGATCCGCGGCATCCCTGAGGCGGTACTGCCTACCCACCTACGAGCCTACCTTGTGGATTTCTTTCTCTCCATATGCCCAGACCTCGATCCTCGTGACATGGAAATTGACAGAGCACACAGAGCTCTGGGCCCACGCTCTGATGACCCCAACCGCCGGCGGGACGTGATCGTGCGGCTCCATAGCTACTCCACTAAAGACAAACTAATCGGAGCTAGCAGAGAAAGAGACACGATCATGTTCCGAAGCGAACCGCTTCAGGTCTATAATGACCTCTCTAAATTAACTGTGGATCGACGCAAGGCGTTGCGCCCCCTCACATTACTCCTCCCCGAGAAAGGAATAAAGTATAAGTGGGGATTTCCCTTTAAATTGATCATCTCCCACAAGGGTAAATTCCTTACCATACGGCACCCCGAGGATATGGAACATCTGGCAAAAGCCCTGGGCCTACCCGCGGAACCCTTCCAATCTGCCCACCCAGCTGGTAACCGAACCCGGGACAAAGACGACCAACCTGTAAGAGCCTCGGAGAGGATTGCGGAGCAAAGGCAATCCCGTGACAAGTGAGGGGATTTCCACAGTTACCTACGGTTCCCGCCCGGGAGAATATCACCACCCGCCCCGAAAATCCCTCAAAATGGCGCCTGGAGAGACCTTATCTCTCCACGAGGAACCCCTCCGATCCACAGACGAACTGCAACCTTCTTCAGACGCGGTATATTTCCGGTCCAAGCCGCCTCGCCACAGAAGCCCGGACGACGTATAACGTACAGTCAACACCGGAATCCAACAAAATGGCGCCTGGAGAGGCCCTACCTCACCAGGGAGCATCCCGTCGAACCCCAGGCGAGCCACGACTGACGTCACCATCGTGTGCGGTACACCTCTGCAACCGTCGGCAGCATCACCTGAGCCCGGAGGTTGAAACCCGTTCAGACCACCAGGAGTCCCGACTGGTCATCACCCGAAGGGATCCTCATCAATCCCGGTTCCAGTTTGCCCGGCGCTCCTCCCCTCGGCCGAGGGGGACTTGTTTGTTTACCTTTCCCACCGGAATCCTTGTTCCCTCTCCCCCTCCATGAGAGCTCCAGCAGTGCAGGACTTACCAGACCCACCCACACACATCCAGCGGACAAGCGCCTAAGGACAGGGTCTGTAAAACTGTTGCACCCGCACATTTTCCCTATTAGACTTTCCCCATTGCTCCAAGTTCAGCATTGTTCCCCCCATTAACCCAATGTTGCGTTACCCCCCAATAGAAGGTTCACTAAGAATAGATATAGAACCCTCCCCTCGGCTATTCAAAGGCTGAGACAAGTTGACTTTCCTGCTAACACATAAAGGAACAACCCATACGGTTCCCATGTAAATAAGTTCAAAGGTTTAACTTTGCCGCGTCAAGCTACCAATCCCATGCTGCATTCCCCTCCCTCACCCCAATACCCCCCCCATTCCCCCCCTCTCCCCTCTCCCTCCCCTCCACCCCTACCACCAACCCTCCCCCACCCCCCTCCCCGCCAACAACCTTCCCCTTCTCTCTGCTAAAATTGTCTCCAACAACACACGGTGGAGAGATGCAATACCCAGACTAGCTGCAGGAGGCAGCGGAACCTCCTAAACGTTGTAAATCTCAAACACCTAATCGCCCTTGCCCACTCTCCCCCTTCCTCCCAGATTCCCAAACACACCCACACTCCACTGAATGGATAACTCAAGGATGTCCCTTCCCCTCAAACTCCCCCACACGAAGGGAAACAGGGCTTAGGCCGCACAGATCCTATCTGCCCTGCCGGCGATAGGCTCCCTAGAAGCCTCACCAACGAAGACACCCTAGAGAAAGTAGGTTCGGGCGAAACCTTAGACATCCATGGGTCTCCACCCAGCCCGGCTCTGCTGGAGACCGTTACCGGACCCGCCCCCAAGGGTCTTTAACCACACCAGCCGGTCTTTAGGCTAGACCGGTTCAAAACCTTTTAGACCCCATTAGGGTCGACTTTATTTCCTTCTTCTTCTACCCGCTGTCACTGTCCCAGCGGTCCCCCACCCCACCCCACCCCCCTCCTGTCCATTTTGGCTGTTTATCTCTAGCATTAGACCAACAAAAACACACATCGAACCCCCCACAAGGCAAGATACCTCCACTACCGAGACTCTTTCCCAAGCCCCCCCTCCCCAACAAGAGGGGAAACCACTTACAGGCCAACAACAGTTCTAGATAATATGTCTCACCAAAAAGCATTAAAAATTGTTTGCCTAAATGTTAAGGGCCTACATAACAATAGGAAGAGGCGTCTGGCCCTTCAGGAACTAAAGAAGTCGGGTGGTGATGTTGTTTTCCTCCAGGAGACACACTTCACGTCTCAGGAGCCGCCTAAAACATTTCAACATGCGTATCCGTTGAGCTATTTCTCATCATTCAGTAGCAAACGCAGAGGGGTTGCCATTCTGATCCGTCAGGACACCCCATTTAATCTAACAAAAATTCAGGCAAATCCAGAGGGAAGATTTATTGTAGTTTACGGCTCACTTTCAGGCTCGGCAATCGCCCTTATTAACCTATATGCCCCAAACGAGAACCAGACAGAATTCTTAAAAAAAGTTCTGGAAGAAATTGACCCACAGTACCTATCCTCGCTACTTATCGCAGGTGACCTAAATATGGCTCTCAACCCAAAAGAAGACAAATCGAGCCACCCAGGACGACAACACTCCACTCAGTCACAAAGACTGGGGAAAAAATTCAAAGACATTATGGGGGACTTTTCTCTTTTGGACATTTGGAGAACACAACATCAGGGGCAAAGGGATTACACCTTTTACTCGGCACCTCACCAGACCTATTCCCGTATTGACTACTTTCTTGCTACCAAGAACATTCTAGAGGCCACCACAAACTCAGATATCGGCCCTATCACGTGGTCAGATCATGCTCCCATCACCATGACCCTATCCATTCCATTTGTGAAATCGATCTCGTATAGCTGGAAACTTAACGACTCCCTACTGAATCACTCTGGGACAGTGTTGGAGCTCAAAAAATCCCTTAGGGAATACTTTAGAATAAACGCAGGCTCCGTCTCGTCTCCAGCAAGCCTGTGGGAAGCCCATAAGGCGACAATCCGTGGAAACCTCATCTCGATTGCCTCCCACCGGAAAAAAACTAAACTCAAATTAACCAAAGAGCTTACTGACAAAATAATCAGCTTAGAGCAGCAGCACAAAAATAACCCCTCCCGGAGAATCTATAAACAGCTGACAACTGCTAGAAGCGAATTAAGAATAATTCAATTGGAAAGCGTAGATAAAGCTCTCAAATGGACGGGTCAGAGGTATTATGATAAAGGGAACAAGGCCGATAGACTTCTCGCTAGCAAGTTACGAGGAATACAAAAAAGATCACAAATAACGGCGATCCGGAACGGCTCTGGTGAGCTTCTATACAACGGAAAAAAAATAGCAGAGGAATTTACCAAATTTTATACCAAATTATATAACCTGAGGGCCCACTCTGCTAACCCAGGCTTAACGGAACTGTCAGCAGCCACTGACTACCTAGCCGACTGCGATCTCCCCTCGCTATCAGAGGAGGAAAATATTATCTTAAACGCAAAAATAACGGCAGAAGAACTAGAAACGGCCGTCAAGGCATCAAAAATCTCCAAGACGCCGGGCCCTGATGGTTTCACAAATGCCTATTATAAGAAATTTCTCCCCATCTTGTCCACTCACCTATTGAGCTTGTTCAACTCATTCTTAGAAGGGAGTCCTATCCCATCTTCAATGTCGTCCGCCAATCTGGCCATAATACTCAAAGAAGGGAAGGACCCCACCCAATGCGGAAGTTATAGACCAAGCTCACTGTTGAACAATGATCTAAAACTATATAGTAAAATTTTGGCGAATAGACTTAAACCTATCCTCCCGAGACTAATACACATGGATCAGGTCGGGTTTGTCCTGGGCCGCCAGGCCTCATACAATACCCGTAAAATCATTAATTTAGTTGACCATGCCCACCTTTCAGACTCAAAGGCGATGTTACTAAGCCTAGACGCAGAGAAGGCATTTGACAGAATTGACTGGCTATTTTTAGACCAAACACTGATAAAATTTGGGTTCAGAGACTCGTTCCTGAAGGGTGTCCAAGCGCTATATCAAAACCCGTCTGCCTCAGTAAGACTATCAGGTGGAGGCCCCGAACGATTCCAAATCAGAAATGGAACCCGGCAAGGTTGCCCCCTCTCCCCTCTCCTTTTTGCCCTCACGATCGAACCACTGGCGACTAAAATAAGACAAAACCCGAACATCCAGGGTATTCCCATCGATAAAGAACAATACAACATTTCCCTATTCGCTGATGATATCATTCTAACTCTGACTATGCCCCTAAATTCCCTCCCCAACCTTCAGAAGGAACTGACAGAGTTTGGAAAGGTTTCAGGATATAAAATAAACAGCGACAAATCAGAGGCCCTAAATCTTAGCCTCCCAGATCCCGTAGTCAAACTCCTTAAACTAAATTTTAGCTATAGATGGTGCCCTTCATACATTAAATATCTGGGAATTAATGTGTCAAGGCACTACCGGGATTTATACCGGGATAACTACCCGAAGTTATGGGACAAGATCAAAAAGGATCTAGATCAGTGGGAAGGTTACCAGATCTCGCGGTTCGGGAGGATGATCTCCGCTAAGATGAATATACTCCCAAGAATGTTATACTTTTTTCAGACACTCCCGATCCACGTTCCGGGCACTGATCTAAAATACATACAGAACAGATTGTTCCACTTCATTTGGCAGGGCAAGAGGCCCAGAGTCGCCAGATCGGTCCTGATGGCTAAAAGATCCAGAGGAGAGTTGGGAGTACCAGACCTATATAATTACTACTTAGCCACACAGCTCAAGCAGGTAGTAATGTGGAACTCAGACCCGACCCGTTGTTGCTGGGTAAAAATGGAGACTCAATATGCCACGATGCCTTCTCTGCAAGCCTGCCTCTGGAGCCTGGACAGAGGAGAGGGCACATACACAATCTTAAACTACAGGCCTCACGACACACGTGGGACGTCTGGATAAGATGCAAATATAAATATGACCTTTCCTCAACAAGCTCTCAATTGACCCCTATCTTTAACAATCCGAAATTCCCTCCGGGATGTGGATCTAAACTGTTCGTCCATTTTAACACACGTGGTATAGAGACGATTGCTGATCTACTGAGCCTAGGGAAGCTCCTGAGCTATCAAGAACTGAGGACCAAATATAAAATTAGAGAATTGGACACATTCAAATACCTCCAAATCAGAAACTTTGTACGGACTACATGTCCTCTCCCAGAATACCCCACTCTCACTAAGTTTGAACACCTCTGCGAGGTTAAGACTCACCAGAAGGGTCTAATCTCGGAAATATATAGTGCACTAGAGCACTCAACGACCCCCACACAGCATGACTACATGCTCAGATGGGCAGCAGACCTGAGTATGAATATAGAAAGAGAGACTTGGGAAGAAATCTGGCAGGCAGCCTCAGAAACTTTCCTATGTACTATAATAAAGGAAAACATCTATAAGATCATGTTTGGCTGGTATCTTACCCCAGCACGATTAAACCAGATCTACCCTCTGGCATCAGACCTATGCTGGAGAGGCTGTGGTAATAGAGGGGACATGGTCCACATCTGGTGATCCTGTCCAGAAATTGTGAAATACTGGGCCAAGATCCAAATTTTGATAAAAGAGGTCACCGACCTAGAAATACCTATTGAACCACTGACCTACCTGCTGGCCGCACCAATGACCGACATTGTCCGACCAACCAGGAAATTAATATCCTTCATTCTCACCACGGCAAGATGCTGTATTGCGGCCTCCTGGGGGAAAACAACTACGCCAGCACTGAATACAATAAAAAAAAGAATCGGTGATGTGATGATCATGGAAAGGCTTACCGCCACCGTAAGACAAAAAATCCCCGCCTTTGAGGATATCTGGGAACCTTGGATTCTCCTCAATAGAGAGCGTCAATCAGCTCCGGCGAGACGGAGGTCCATCCCTTCCCCATAAGGGACTAAAAACTGCCTCTGGTAGAGAATCCTCAACAGCCAGATGGGACACCCACCCCCCTATACCCCCTTCCTCCCCCCTCCCCTCCCTCACACCCCCCCCTTCTGCCTTCCCTCTCCGAAGGCACTCCCCCTTTTCTCTGACAACTCAGGTTGCCACTCTGTTTCCCCCCAAAAAAACAGTGATGTTTCAAAATGTTAGGCTACGATATTTGCTGTACCTGTTGTAATGTCTAAATGCCTAATAAAAACATTGGAAAAAAAAAAAAAAACATTGCATCACGTGACCTTTAACATTGAGGGAATACCGGCACCCCATACCGGGGCCTTTATCTCGGGAATCAGTGGGTCCCTGAGGCTGAAAACCACTTTGTTCAGCTCAGGGGACTCCCTGCTCATGCACACTATGAATAAAAATAAAATAAAAGCAGCTACATTACCTTAGCAGCTCTCTAAGATAATGATTTTTATTCTTTGGGATGGGGGGGGTGTTTGATACGAGTGTGTGGGAGCAGGGGGTCTTCTGAACTGAAAAAAGTTGATTTCATCCTTGGGGAACCCCTACTTCCTGAGATATCCTTGAAATCAATGCTGTTCAGCTCCGAAGACCCCCTGCTAAAAACTGTAGTATTAAAACTAAATAAAACTCTTGTGATCGCCTGTTAGAGGCACATAGGAAGAGTGACTGATTCAGCCTATGTCTCATATAGAGCAGATCCCGGTATGATTAACACAGCAGGGACCCTGCTTTGTTAATCCGAAGGGCCATTTACTCTGCAGCTGACCATCTTGGACCACCATGCACTATAGTGCGTGATTCAACCCAAGAAATGGTCGGATAACGGCCGCTGCATCTGTAGTTATTTTGACCATTGTAATGTAGTTGATGTGGTCTACTTAGATTTTGCAAAGGCTTTTTGATACAGTTCCACACAAGAGGTTAGTGTACAAAAAAAAGCAAATTGGACACATTAAAAATATTTGCACCTTGATTGAAAACTGGTTGAAGGATAGAAATCAGAGAGTTGTAATAATGGAAACTTTTCCATGTTGGGCTAAAGTTGTGAGTGGAATACCTCAAGGATTAATACTGATACCCCTGCTTTTTCATTTGTTTATTAATGTCCTTGAGGTTGGCATAGAGGGCAAAGTCTCCATTTCTTCTGATGATGACAAATGTTGTAAGGTAGTAGAATCAGGGCAGGATGTAATTTGTCTCCAGAAAGACTTGGATAGACTGGAAACTTGGGCAGGTAAATGGCAGATTAGGTTTATTACAGATAAATGTACAGTACGGATATGCATTTTGGAAAAAGAATTAATATGCAACATACAAATTAAATGGGGACAAATTATGAGAATCCTTGATGGAGAATGATTTACAGTGGCGACATCCTTTATTCTAACTCGGATAGCTCCGCGAATTTCAGATTATCCCGATTCTGTGCGGTTTTGTGTCTTTTTCGGCCAGAGTGAATTGCGTTATTTTCGAGCCCGTGATTTAAGCATTTTATTCTCGCTGTCTGCAATACTGCAATGCCGTGTAAAAACTCATGGGGGCGTTTGCGAGCTGTTGTTAGAAACCATACACTGTATCATTGCATATACTTACCTGCCCTGTTAGAGGGTATAGAGCTACAGTAGCCTAGAATGTATTTGGGATACATACTCCTTTTTGGTCTACCCTTCTACACTTCCTCCACCTTATTTTTAATTTGCCGCTAACATAGGATTTGGGTTCCATGTTTCTGCTCATTCTAACTTAGCTGCGCTGGTTTGAAACGGCTTTCTCCGCCAGTACGGTCAATGATAGGACCTTCCTCGCCGGCGTGACCCTTTCTCGTCGCCATTACTGGTCGGACCCTGTTGGGGTCAAGTGAGGGGGTTCCTAACATCTATGGGCAAAATGAATTTTATTTCTAGGTGCCCTAGAACAGAAGTTCCCATGCCAATTGGCCGTGAACTTGACCGAGGCCCTAGTTCCCACGCCAATTACGCGATTACCCTGACTCCGTTATGTTGCCACGAGAGGGTCGCTATTTGCCATGCAAGCCTGCCTGAACTAGGACTACATGGGGATCGAATCTGAGCCCTCTAGGTTGAACAGAACCGGAGTTATGGGTTCCAGGTTTCTGCTCATTCTGACTTAGCCGTTTCAAAGCAGCGCGGCTTTCTCCGCCATTACGGTCAATGATAGGACCCTCCTCGCCGGCGTAACCCTTTCTCGCCGCCATTACTGGTCGGACCCTGTTGGGGTCAAGTGAGGGGGTTCCTAATATCTATGGGCAAAATGAATTTTATTTCTAGGTGCCCTAGAAAAGAAGTTCCCACGCCAATTGCCCTAGTTCCCACGCCAATTGCGCAATCATTGCTCTTTTTTGACAATGTTGCCGATCTTGCGGCTTTGCGGTCTGGCAGTAAGAAAACAGTGCAGTAAGCATAGACATTTGTTACACTGTCAAAGGAGCAAATGGAAACAATGTAAGACAAATCAACATGTTCTTTTATTGGTGGAGTCAGTACAAAAACATTTATTTACAATTACTGTACAATGTTGAAACATTTTAAGTGCACAGCAATTCAAAACATCAACAGGTGTATGGTTTACTGCTACAGTACATGTGTGCAAACATTTGTCAGTCAGTATGGTTTACAGTCACATGTTTTAAATACAATACAGTACATTCTTTTATATATTTAAAATATAAATATATAAATATATAAATATAATTTAAAATAATCCGTTCTGTGGGTCTGAGCGGGTTGAAATTGCACCAGTACAGTCCTAGAGGGCAGCAAACAGGGCGGGTTTTCAGGGCAACCTTGAAAACCGTGCCTGTTTGCTGCCCTCAGGGACTGGAGTCGTGCATGTCCTGTGTAAAAAAAACCACACAACAACGCTTTGCTAATTTTCTGCAGTTACTGTAGTCATTGTGTTTTTAATCCGTCCCTAGCCAAGCGTCAATCGGCTGACTGCGCCTGCGTGTACTCTAATCCTTTTAGAGATGGGAGCTTGCTGCTTACAGCGCATGAGTCACCCTACCCTACCTACCAACCCCCTCTCTCCACAGACTCGTTAATCTTCTGAAAATTGCCATTGTGTTCTTAATCCGTCCATAGCCGGGCGACAAAGCTCAGTGCGCCTGCGTGTAATCACACAATCCCCCCCAACCCTTAGAGGCTTTTGGAAAATCCCCTCTCGAATTTGAAATGTAATTGTAAATGTAAATCTGATGTGCACAGCATTGTGAGAATTGAGAGTAAAAAAAACATTAACTGATTCATGTTGTTTTATCATTCATTCTTATACTGTCGGGGGGGGTGTGGTTGTTGTCAATGATTATGGTTAGCAGGAAAGTGAATAAATATTTATTTTATTTTGGAAGGACCCAAAAAATACAAATATAAAAATAATCATGAATAATACATACTGCAGACTTTATTAAATTCTTCTGGCAGATTGAAATGTGATAACCATTTAGAAAACATTTGTAAAACATGGGGAAACATGAATAATGCACATTTATAAGAATATTATTTAATAATATATACTGTAATGTACTGCTGTATAATATATATACTGTATACTGTATATACTGTATAGTAATATTATTTTTCCCGTCTTTATCTTTTCCTCATTCTGTCTACAGTACAGTAGTTCATTGAGAGAGGAGAGGTTTTGTGTACATCATTACTGCTGTTTATATACTGTACATTTTACTGTACAAACAGATTAGACTGGACACAAACACCCACCTCCCCCCAGGCCACCCGTTTTTTCCTGAAACGACAAGAAAACAAAACATTAGTGCAGTTACTGTACTGTACTGTATGTGTGTACTGTATTATGGCATTGTGTGATGTGTAGAACTACTGTAGGTGGCTGGTGCTGCTTTCTCTGGAAAGAAAAAAATTGAGCAGTTAGTAGGCAGTTACTGTAGTACTGTCAAACTAGTCTACTGTATACTGGAAGTACTGTATACTCTGACTACTGTTAAATTCTATGTACTGTAACCTGATGGCTGGTGCTGCTCTCTATGTAAAGAAAAAACTAACTACTGTATACTCTTACTATCTGGAAAGAAAAAATCTGTGCCATACTTACCTGTATCATACTGTACTTACAATACTACAGCACTACTTTCCTGATGCTTGCCCATTACGCGCGATGACAATGGGCAACACAGTGGCAATATAGTCTATATATTTATTGCAGCGTTCCACAGTGAGTACATCGTTCCCAAAACTCATTACAGTATGCCTTTCAACAACTCGTCCTTTTTGGAGGGTTTCGCCACGTTCCGGATATGGTCCTTCAGCTGATGCCAGACCATTTAGATCGGATTGAAGTCTGGCGATCTGTCATTGGAAAAAAAGGACATTTGGTTTAAGAGCTAAAAACAGTGGGGAACAAAAATGGGACACGGTCTACTGCACTTACTCCGCTGGCATCTTCACCCAGTTGATGCCGCGCTCAAGGATATGCGCCGTTGACGCAGTGTGCTTTGGATCGTTGTCCTGGTAGAAGCGGTGACCATGGGGAATGTCGCGTGTGATGTATTGCACTATCTCGGGCACAATGTTGTCTTGGAAGAAAGCTTTATTCATGATTCCTATAGCAAGAAAAGAAAAGTGCTCAAAAAACTGCACAATAGTACAGTACAGTGCATACAGTAAGGCTACACTAGTAAAGTACAGTGCATTAGGCGACATTACTGCTGCGGCCAAGTTTATTCGAGCATTTGCCCATTCTTGGCCGCAACAGTAGCCTGGCGCGCGCCCAAGTGTGACGGGCGCGCGCCGAAGCAGCGGAAGAGCGCCCTCCGATCGGGGCGCTCTCCCTACCGCTGCCGGGTCCGCCGGGTCCCCCGGAACCCCCTGCCGCCGTCCCGCAGATCGCGGGACACCAGGGCTCCCTCGGGGAGCCCTGTACGCGCGTGCAGGGGGCGCAGGCTCCCGAAGATGCGTGACCGCGCGTCTATGACGCGCGGCACGCCGAGGGGCGGCCACTAGCAAGCCGGGAAATCTCCCGGCTTGCGGTACCGACCACACTGCAATAAAGTGTGTCGGTACTGTTATATTTGATACATTTTACCTTAAAAAATGACACTGCAACCTGGTCCACGCCTAGAGATGGCACCCCACACCTGCAGCTTCACAGGTGATTTGGCCGTGGCTTCAAAGATATGCGGCCTTTTTTGTGGAATGCAAAGCTTGCAAATCTCTCCAGCGACACAGTAGACTCATCAGTGAAGATGCAATCCTGGAAAGTCTCCCCACTGTCGATCCATGCCTGGACAACCCTTTTGATTTTGTTTGCGTCCCGTATGATGGGGTATGCTCTGTAATGACAAGGAATAAATAATTTTTTTAGCGGAACAGTACAGTACAGTACAGTTTGCTAAACAACACTTTTACCTCCTGTACTGTCCAGTACTAACCTCACACGTCCATATTTCCATCCAATGCTGCGTCTCATCTTCTTTATGCTGGTCTCGGATACAGTCAGATTGTGCTTTTCCTGTAGAGTGTTTTTAACCCTTAATGCACTCCTCTCATCATTCTCCTCACTTATTTTGTCCACCAGAAGAGTTGTCTCCCTACAATGTAAAGAAAATATATTGTTTTATTAATATGCAGCAATATAAAATGTATATAAATATAATGTTGTAATATAAATATATCAAAAATATATACTGTTGCACGATAAATATAAATATACAAAAAATGTATACTGTTGTACTATAAATATAAATATACAAAATATATATACTGTTGTACTATAAATATAAATATACAAAATATATATACTGTTGTCATATAAATATAAATATACATACCGTTGTACGATAAATAGAAATATACAAAAAATTTATACTGTTGTACTATAAATATAAATTTACAAAATATATATACTGTTGTACTATAAATATAAATATTCAAACTATATATACTGTTGTCATATAAATATAAATATACATCCTATACAGTATATACCATTGTACGATAAATAGAAATATACAAAAAATGTATACTGTTCCACTATAAATATAAATATACTGTACAAACTATGTTGTAATATAAATCAACAGAAATAACAACAGTATTATAGTAGATACAGAACTGTACTGTAGATGTACTGTACTGTATGAACAGTACAGTACATACAGTTTTCTATATTTTTTTTTGTTAAGTTTTATAAATATACTTACGCGTTAGTTACGCTTGGTGCCCTTTTGCATTCTCTGTTTTTTCTGTGTGCATGATAGCTCACGGTGGTTGCTGGCACAACGAGGTCAGAGGCAGCTAACCAGCGCTGGATAGCAGCAATTCGGTGTCCGCTCGTGTACATCTCCTTAATTCGCATGCTGAGCTCCTTTGAAATCTTTTTAACAGGCATTGCTGCGAGTAGAAGGAAATACAAACACAAGA
Organism: Ascaphus truei; assembly: GCF_040206685.1. NCBI lineage: Eukaryota > Metazoa > Chordata > Amphibia > Anura > Ascaphidae > Ascaphus > Ascaphus truei. The sequence goes on from NC_134490.1 coordinate 92,879,856, forward strand.
ATGTATATTCGATGTTTAGTCGATGTGTATTCAATGTGCAGTGAATCCACAAAATGGATGGTGTATTTATACGGTAATGACTCACATTAGAGTACACCCACTTTCAACACCTGTACCTGGTTGCCAAGCATAAAAGGTTACACACTATGCATAGCCCACCACTCCATGATCTTTATCTGAACTTGCCCTTGTCCAGATACTGCATTGTGCCACCTGCTTCCATGGAGCAACCCCGTTTCTATGGATGCAGGAACCCTCTCGCCTCTGCCGTGCCTGTCAAGCTGAAAAAGTGAAAGGCGGCAGCCGTTTCCATGCCAAGGCCAAAGCGACAGGCTAAGGCCAATAAAGAAAACCTTCTGTTGACCCCAAAGGCTAAGGGTTTTCTTAGACGTAAGCCTCATTATGTCAAGAAGATATACGGTGATGTACTCTCGACGCAAAACGAATGGAAGCCAACCCATCGAGCCCGCAGACCACTTCCTCCCATACGCTTCGACGACTCTGCTGTAGCTGTCCCGGAAATCTTCAGCCCGTCATCTCCACCCCCATCTTCTCCGGTTCCATCCGACGACGCTGCCGCCTCTGAAATCCACGGGTCACTGTCTCCTTTGCTCTTGAACGACTCTGCTTCTCACCTGTAAATCCAAAGGTCACTTTCTCCATCCCTCTTCGACGACGCTGCCGCTCCTCCTCTATCCACAGGTCACCTCCTCCACTCTTCCTCGATGTCGACGCCGCTTCTGTCCATGGAACCCACATCTCATCCTCCGTTGCACCCATCCCCACAGATGTCCAGACGCCATGCACAAGTAGCAGCTCGTTAGACCGGATGCTGAATGGGATAAGTGTGGATCTCCCCGGGAACTCTATTGTGCTGGCAAAGATAGATCTTCTTCTGGAGACAATGCTAAATGTGGAGCAATGGATGCAACATATGGATCAACGGATGGATCGACGGATGGAGAAGATAGAGGCTGACATAGCGGGCATACATTATTTGCTCGGTGCTAATGCCCCTGTTTCCCCGACGCCGGAGCAGGGGGCTGACATGGCTGGGTTGGGCGGCTTGCCCACTTCCAACAAAATATAGAAACATGGAGGCGCATGCGCGGCGGCAACGGATATTGCATCTTAATGTAACAGCTTTGCCAATACCCAGCCTAATAACACTTAAATCAACAATAACAATGATCAAAAACCTAAACAAAATACAGGACTAAATAGTTGAGGGCCTAAGGATGACAACAAGAGTCCAAAAGAGGAAGATATATTGGATTTGAAGAAATAGCAATTCAGACATGACCAGAGCGGGAAAGGTCCCTGCACAGAGAGCTATTTATGGCTCTGATTCTGAAATGCGTTGCAGCGCGAAAGAGACGACAGTGGGGACAGGGAATTGGTAACACGGATTGACCTTAAGAGTGACCTAAAGTCCCTGTTTAATGACTTAAAATCACTGTTGCAATCAGAGATCCAAGAGATAAGGAATGACATTCATCTTATTGGTGACAGGACGGAAGAACTGGAAAGGGAAATGGATGCCATAGTGAAAAGGGTGAGGAAGAATGAAAAAACTACCGCTTACCTTAAAGCACAGCTAGCTGGCATCATCGATAAGCAGGAAGATGCTGAAAATCGAGACAGAGGAAACAATGTAAGAATAATGGGAATCCCTGAGGCAATAACCGACATAGAGGTCTTTATCTCCAGATGGCTAATCCCAGTTTTGCTGAACAAGACGGAAGCAGAGATTCACTTGGATCGCTGCCATAGGGCCCTCAGAGGAGACCCCCCAGAGACGTTATTATATGCGTCCACTATTATAAAATAAAGGAAGCTCGTGTCTGATAACCCGTAATTCCCTCACCAACAACTTCAAAAAAATAAATCTGCAGGTTTTTCAGGACCTATTCCCAAACACTCTAGATAAGAGACGCAAGCTGCAGCCTGTGACCAAAATCCTTAAGGAAAATGGCGTCCGCTATCACTGGACATTCTCTTTCAGTCTGCTGGTTATCAAAAGTGGCTGGGCTGTAGCTATGAGATCACTTGATGAAGGGGATGAGTTCCTGAAGAAAGTGGGGATCAAATCTAATTTCACTCGCCAAGTTTAAGAAGATCCATCTCTGGAGGCATCCTTGCGGGAAGTGAGGCACGCAGCGCATGGTCAAGGGGTGACATGATGGCCAATTAAAGCCTAGAGGAGACAAGGTCGTTTCTGGACAATCAATTAACTTTTACAGTGGTACCACCACTTCCCCACAGTGTACCTGAAAGGAATGTCCCTGCCCTGGATTTCGGTCCAGGTATTCCGGATGATAATAGCCAAGAGTTGTTGAGCATGCTAAATTAGGGGTGCACGTGGAGGACCCACCCGGGATTGAGGAGAGCGGGACACAGTTATTATTGCTGCCGGAGAGCCAGAAAAGGAAAGTCAGCAATAGACCAAAGTCTGTCTTGAGTTCGTGGGTCGGCTTGCGGACACAGAGGGGATCGCGGCCTGAGGCGGGTACCATGCCGTGATGATCAATGGTCGCTACTTAGAGGTGCCAGCAGTTGTCCCAACATGGAGGCTCATGATGGAGCATGGAGAGAGGCAGAGGAGGGAATGTAGAAGCCGGTGGACTACTGTGCCTGGTTGGTGGTGCGAGAATTCCACCCTAAGTGCGGGGGGTCCCATCAGCACGGCTCATAGATGGTGGTTCTCCCGAGCTGCAGAAAGCTGGCCCCTGGACTACGATCCAGGTAGAGACACTGGGGCAACAGGTTCTCTAAGGGATCCGTTGAGTGAGCGGTTAGGCCTGGGGAGGAAACAGTATTAGGGGATAACAATACAAGAATAGCTCACAGACTCCAAAGACTGTAAACGGGCCAAACTAGAGATGAAGGTTATCGGAGCAGAGAGGGAGGAAAGTAAGGGGCCCTCTAAGATGAGAGAATCTCAGGGTCTAATGAACATGTTCGTGCCCTGAAGTTCTACAAATTGATGCGAGAGCACGTAAAGGCTTCTCGGGGTATAGCACCCTGAGCACCTGTGGGGAACCAAAAACTCCTGATTACCAATGGCTTTAAGCATCGGTACGCTAAATGTTAACGGCTGTAAGGACGGGTTGCGCAGGTTACAGGTACTCTCCTTTTTGCAGAAGGGGAAGTATTCTGTGAGTTTCCTGCAGGAAACCCATACCACTCCAGAGGCTGAAGCCAGCTGGCATTTGGAGTGGCGAGGCAGTGTCTTCTTCAGCCATCTCACTTCATCATCTGGTGGGGTGGTGACCCTGTTCTCTGAGTCCTTCCAACCAGAGCTGCTGCTTGCCAAAGCTGTTTTTCCAGGTTGCCTGTTGCATATCAGGGTCCGACACGAGTACTACACGTTTAATTTCCTGAACGTGTATGCTCCTGCCACCGGACCCCTGAGAAGGCAGTTCTTCGTCAGAATGTCTGAATACCTGGAGACAGTCGACGCGGAAGAATACGTGGTGCTCGGGGGTGATTTTAACTGTACCCTCGAGGCTCGGAAAGACCGGAATGGTCCGGAGCCACACCCGTGTTCTGCGTCGGCCTTGCGGGAGGTCATCACCCGCTACTTCTTGGTAGACGTCTGGCGAGAACAACATCCTGAGGCATCCACTGAGTTCACCCATGTTAGGGTGTTTAGGGGTGAATGGATGTCCTGGTCCCGGATCGACAGGCTGTATATTTCTAGCCACAGCCTGTCACGAGCCCAGTCCAGTGCCATTAGGCGGGCACCGTTTTCGGACCCCAATTGTGCGTCCATGACGGTGACGCTGCTACCTGCAGCACCATCGTCCGCATATTGGCACTTCAACAATACGTTGTTGGAGGACAAGGGTTTTGCGACGACGGTCCGAGACTTTTGGATGGCCTGGAGAGGTTGCAGGTCAGACTTTGCCACGTTAGAGCAGTGGTGGGACGTGGGCAAGGTTCATCTGCGCCTCGTGTGTCAGGAGTACACTAGAGGTACCAACGGGCGGCGCAATGCTGAGATCGAGGCCCTCAGGGAGGAGGTGCTCGATCTCGAGAAGCGGCTTTCTGTGGCGGGAGACCAATACCTGCAGAGTATGTACGTGGAGAGTAAGTGCGCTCTCCGGGACTTGGAAGATCGGAGAGCTAGGGGGCGTATGTGCGATCCCGCATCAACTTCCTTCGAGAGATGGATCGCGGGTCGCGCCTCTTCTACACGCTGGAGAAAAAGAGGGGAAACCGTAGACATATCACATGCCTGTTGGCAGAGGACGGTACCCCTCTGACTGGCCCCGAGAGCATCCGGGACAGAACCCGGAGATTCTATGTAGATCTTTTCTCTCCGGAGTCCATCCAGCCAGATAAATGCAGGGTCTTATGGGAGGGGATTTCCACGGTCGGTGAGGATGGAAGGGAGCGGCTTGAGTTACCTTTGACTCTGGCCGAGCTCTCTGAAGCCCTCAGTCTCATGTCCTGCGGAAAAGCGCCGGGGCTAGACGGGCTGACTGTGGAGTTCTTCCGTTTTTTCTGGGAGATGCTGGGAACTGATTTCACCGAGGTCCTGGCCGAAGCCCTGGAGATCGGTGAGATGCCACTTTCGTGTCGGCGGGCAATACTGTCTTTGCTGCCGAAGAAGGGGGATCTCCGTCAGATCTCTAATTGGCGACCGGTCTCACTGCTCAGCACAGACTATAAGATCGTAGCCAAAGCGCTTTCACTGAGGCTCAAGTCCGTGCTGGCAGAGGTGATTCACCCCGACCAGTCCTATACTGTCCCGGGCCGGAGCATTCATGACAACATTTTTCTGGTCCGGGACCTGATGCATTATGCGCAGAGGACTGGTCTATCACTCGCCTTCCTGTCCCTTGATCAGGATAAGGCGTTTGACAGAGTGGATCACCGTTACCTTATGCAGACCCTGCGGGCGTTTGGCTTCGGCCCACAATTTGTGGGCTTTCTCCAGATGCTGTACGCCTCTGCAGAGTGTCTGGTGAAGATCAACTGGTCCCTGACAGCACCTTTTGTGTTTGGTCGGGGAGTACGTCAAGGGTGCCCCCTGTCTGGGCAACTGTATGCGCTGGCCATTGAGCCCTTCCTCTGCCTACTGAGGAGGAGGCTCACCGGGCTGGTGTTGCGGGAGCCCGACATGCGAGTAGTCCTGTCGGCTTATGCCGATGACGTGCTCCTCGTGGCCCAGGACCTAGATGATCTAGAGCGGGCACAAGCGTGCCAAGAGGTCTACACCGCGGCCTCTTCTGCTCGGATCAACTGGTCCAAGTGCTCCGGCATATTGGTGGGTCCCTTACAGGTGGACTCTTTGCCCCCCACGTTTCTTAATATCTCATGGGAGAGCGATACTCTCAAGTATCTGGGAGTCTACCTGTCTGCTGCAGAGGACCCGGCCCCAGAAAACTTCAGTGATCTTGAAGAACGGGTCATTGCTCGTCTGGGGTCATAGGTGTATCTGTCGAGAATGCTTTCCCTTAGGGGAAGGACCCTGGTGATTAATCAGCTGGTGGCCAGTCAGCTTTGGCACCGGCTGATAGCTATGGGTCCAACCCCCGAATTTATCAACAAGATCCAGAGGAGGTTGATGGATTTCCTCTGGATGGGGAAGCATTGGGTCTCTGCGGGAGTTGCGTGTCTCCATTTGGAGGAGGGTGGACAGGGAGTGGTGTGTGTCCGTTCCCAGTTACACAGTTTCCGCCTCCAATACCTGCAGAGATACCTATTCGCAGATCCGTCTCCGCAGTGGTGCCAGCTGGCAACCAGTTTCTTTCGCCAGCTGCGCAATATGAGGTATGACCGGCAACTGTTTATCATCAGGCCCGAGGGTTTAGGTAGAGACCACTCGGTGCTGCCGGCATACTATCGGGACTTACTTAAGGCCTGGAAACTGGTCTCCGCGACCAGGAAGGAACAGGCGGTGGGGGATGATTTCCTCGCCGAGCCCCTGCTGTATAATCCGGCAGTGGGGGCTCGGATGTTGGATTCACCCTCTATTTGCCGCCGGCTAATCCTGGCGCAGGTGACCAGAGTCGGGGATCTCCTGGAATATGGGCGGCGATACTGGGTAAGAGCAGAGGTGCTCGCGCCCCGTATGGGTCTGCGTACTGCCCGCGTCCCTCGTCGTTTGATCCAGGAGATTATAGATGCCATCCACCCCGACTCACACACCTTCATTGAGGGGGTATTGCAGACCGGAGAGCCTTGTCAACCTTTCAACTTCAGATCTCCGGATCTTTGCGTGGAATCAAAGCTACGGCAAGCCCCTCGGGCTCTTCTCTCCCCCAACCTCAGCAAGTTGGGGGATATGTCCCCGGCATGTTTCCGCGGCATGCAGAGGAAAGTCCTGTATTCTCTGGTGCTCCATATAGTGCATTACCTCGCCCTTGTCACCCGCCCAGACACCATCTGGAGGCGGGTATTCCCTGCGAACGAGGGTGAGAGACCCCGGTGGAAGGAACTCTATTCATCTTTGGTTCCCCGTCCCGCTGGGGATTTGAGTTGGAGGGTCCTCCACGGTGCACTGAGCACAGGAGAGTATTTGGCACACTTCACGGACTCCCCCGCCGCCTGTCCCTTCTGTGGCGAGCGGGAGTCCGTATATCACATTTATTCGAGTTGCGCTAGACTGCAGCCCCTCATGTCTTTCTTGAGGAGCCTTCTCCTGCAGTTCTGGCTGGGTTTCTCCCCTCATCTTTTTATTTTTGGGTGCCCAGTGTCCCGGAACGATAAGCCTAGGGATCTCCTGGTCAACCTGCTCCTGGCATTGGCTAAGGTAGCCATTTGTAAAACCAGGAAGCAGTGTTTGGAGGGGAGGGTCCCAACAAACATCGTGGCCATGTTCCGGGCGATGGTGCACTCCCGTATTCGAGCAGAGTACTCGTACGCCGAGTCCACAGAGACGGTTTCAGAGTTTGCCTCCCAGTGGGCGTTAGGCGGGGTGCTCTGCTCGGTATCCCCCATCAAGGGTTCTTCAGAATTAACCCTTCTGTTTTAAGTGCACTTTAACAGTGCACTTGTTGGATTCATTTACATTTTTGTTTGACTGGTTTTTCTTTGCTCTACTTGGTAACAAGTAGAATTGTTGTTTAACTGAATTGGCCGGCTTCGCCGGCCAATCAGTTTCAAACCAGATCAAAATAGGTCCACTCAGGGGAACTTGCTGGCTTGCAGTAGGGTTGTGACAACTCTAATACAGAGTGCTTTTCCTGGTAATGTACAGGTTATTAAAAGCTTCAATCAGACTTAGAACTTTGCAACTAATATTGACAGATTTACTATAAATCATTCTTCCTGTTACTACACAGGTTATTAAGAATTTATATTAGCGTTAGGGACCCCTGAATTGTGGTCTGCCGTGCAGTTGGCTCAGGGGCTTACAACAATTTTGGCCAAAAATGTTAAACTAAAAGACCATTTTACTTGATATTTATACATATATATTTAGGCACTGTACCGTGTATGAGTTTCACTGGATGTGCTAAAAACTGAGCTCTGTCTGTGTTTTATGTTCTGTCTCTGATTTTAAATATATATTGCCATGCTCAGTAGCACTCCTCTGTGACACTCATATGCTTTTATATATGTTGTGGTTATTTTTTGGGGGGTTCAATAGGAGCTTGTTAGGTGTCCAGTATGTTTTACAATTGTTGTTCAGCTAGTCTTGGCTGATTGGAGGGTGGCAACCTCCTACCTAATTGTAGCTCACCCCCTCCCACATTTAAATGGTTAAGGGCTCACTCCATAGCATCTTCCACTCAGGGGAAATTGCTGGCTTGCAGTATGGTTGTGACAACTCTAATACAGAGTGCTTTTCCTGGTAATGTACAGGTTATTAAAAGCTTCAATCAGACTTAGAACTTTGCAACTAATATTGACAGATTTACTATAAATCATTCTTCCTGTTACTACACAGGTTATTAAGAATTTATATTAGCGTTAGGGACCCCAGAATTGTGGTCTGCCGTGCAGTTGGCTCAGGGGCTTACAACAATTTTGGCCAAAAATGTTAAACTAAAAGACCATTTTACTTGATATTTATACATATATATTTAGGCACTGTACCGTGTATGAGTTTCACTGGATGTGCTAAAAACTGAGCTCTGTCTGTGTTTTATGTTCTGTCTCTGATTTTAAATATATATTGCCATGCTCAGTAGCACTCCTCTGTGACACTCATATGCTTATATATATGTTGTGGTTATTTTGGGGGTTCAATAGGAGCTTGTTAGGTGTCCAGTATGTTTTACAAGGTATTACAATAAAAACAAATATTTGGTGTAAGCTATATACAGAGGACATCTAAAGACACATATATATTCTAAATGAATCTACATGATTTAAATAATCATTGGATGAGTATATATTTGAACAAAACAAGTTTGTAATTATAAAGGAATATACATAATTTGGAGAGTCCTAGGATAAAAAGCATAATGAAACACAACGCACCCAAATATAACTTGATCTTAAGTGTAATATAAGGGTGTGAGAGAGACACATATATAGGACAAACGGATAATGTTAAACCTTATAACTAGAAAATGTACATTTGTAAATTGAGTTAACAACTCCAAAGGAAGACATTAAGTGTGTATATATACATACATCATAACCTATAGTTAATAGTGTAACATAATAATTATGCCAAAAAATGTTTGAGTTCCCAATCGTTATTTATACCCCCGGGTGACAATGACCCAAGGGTATAAATCCAAAACATTTCCCTTTGATTGAGGTTACCTTCCCTATTTCCTCCCCTAGTATGTTTAGGGATGTATTCCAGGGCATTAAATGTGAACGTATCAATTGAGCCATAAGGGCAATCATGAAAATGTTTAGAAACAGGTAGGTTTAAGTCGTTCTTTTTAATTGAACGATGGTGTTCTGAGATTCTAATTTTTAATGGGCGAATCGTCCTACCAATGTACATCTTGCCACACACAGTTCAGTCTATATACTACATAATTAGTTTTGCACGTCATAAAGTGATTAATTTTGTATTTTTTGCCTGTGACTTTGCTAGTGAACTCTGACAAAGGAATGGCAAATTTGCAATATGTACAGTTCCCACATTTGTGGAACCCTTTAGGAAGTTTCTTAGTTCTTGGTTCAGATACAAATAAACTCGGTGATACATGATAATCAATAGTTTTAGCTTTTTTGTATACAAATTTTGGAAAGTTTGACACAACAGCAGTCAAGTCTTTGTCTAACTGTAATATCCTCCAATGCTTTTCTATATTTTTTTTGATATGATTAGCCTGATTGTTGTAAGTAGTAATAAAAAGAGGAGTGTCTGAATTCTGATCAGAAAAATTATTTTGTTTGGATTTTTTCTTATATAATGGGGTTTTTAACAGTTCTTTACGTTCTCTGCTAATGGCATTATTAAAGGCTAATTGAATAAAATGCTCAGAATAACCTCTTTTTCTGAATCTGTCATTCAATATCTCTGTCTCTTCTAAGAAGGATTCTTCTGTGGAACAGATTCTTCGCAATCTGAGATATTGCCCTGTGGGAATGTAGTATATAGACTGAACTGTGCGTGTGGCAAGATGTACATTGGTAGGACGATTCGCCCATTAAAAATTAGAATCTCAGAACACCTTCGTTCAATTAAAAAGAACGACTTAAACCTACCTGTTTCTAAACATTTTCATGATTGCCCTTATGGCTCAATTGATACGTTCACATTTAATGCCCTGGAATACATCCCTAAACATACTAGGGGAGGAAATAGGGAAGGTAACCTCAATCAAAGGGAAATGTTTTGGATTTATACCCTCGGGTCATTGTCACCCGGGGGTATAAATACCGATTGGGAACTCAAACATTTTTTGGCATAATTATTATGTTACACTATTAACTATAGGTTATGATGTATGTATATATACACACTTTATGTCTTCCTTTGGAGTTGTTAACTCAATTTACTAATGTACATTTTCTAGTTATACACGTAAGGTTTAACATTATCCATTTGTCCTATATATGTGTCTCTCTCACACCCTTATGTTACACTTAAGATCAAGTTATATTTGGGTGCTTTGTGTTTCATTATGCTTTTTATCCTAGGACTCTCCAAATTATGTATATTCCTTTATAATTACAAACTTGTTTTGTTCAAATATATACTCATCCAATGATTATTTAAATCATGTAGATTCATTTAAAATATATATGTGTCTTTAGAAGTCCTCTGTATATAGCTTACACCAAATATTTGTTTTTATTGTAATACCTTGCATCATTTCCCTCAAATACATCTTTGTAAGGTATCTGTGCTGTGTTTCTCCCCTTTAGTTTATCCTTTCCCCCCTTTCTCTACTAGAGGAGATGACGTAAAAATCACCATGACTACATGGATGGTTTGTAAACAACTCACCCACATCGCATACACTGCGCTACGTCACTTCCGGTATTCTGGATAAAGCCGCGTCACTTCCGGTTTCCGGTCATGGCGGCTGAATGCTATTCCAGGTAATAGGTTCAGTATAAGAGGGGGAACACAGCACACCTACACTTACTCTCTGACGAAGCGCCGCACAGGCGTGAAACGCGTAAGAGGAGGAGACTTTGCACCCATACCTGTCTGCACCATGACGTGTCAATAAAGAATCTTTTTATTTTACCGCTGCTGTCCTGTGGAGTCCTGTTGTTCCGCTGTGCTCTGCATTGCCGCATCCTGTGGTTACCAGACAATATTATAATGCTTCTGCTGCTGCTGCTGCTGCTGCTGCTGCTGCTGCTGCTGCTGCTGCTGCTGATGATGATGATGATGATGATGATGATGATGATGATGATGATGATGATGATGATGACGATGATGATTAATGATGATGCTTGTTCTGGTGGTGGTTGGTGGCTAATATGCAGCCACAAAGCATCTACTGTAAGTTTAATTTATCACAGAAAATCAGCCTCGTCTCTGACCAGTTATGTTATTAATTACTTATTGTTGTTACTGAGTTACAGTACTCACTCAGTCAGTCAATCATTGCTAGTGGCAGTGGCCAGTGGACACTGGGCAATGCATTAATCCACATCAAAATAATTACACTCAAAAGAGTGCTGACTGATTGATAACAGGTAATTATTATTATGCTAGTTGGAGATGAAATAGTTTCTACTTTAGGACATACTGTACATATATTTTATTAAAAAGAACAGGTCAAGCTCTTTGTGCTAGAGTAGTGGCAATCAGTATGTTATAAAATCGGAGGCTGGCTGGTTGCTGGTCTGCAGTTCAGCCAGTTGTTGCCAATTCAAAGCTAGATGGTTTATCGTACAGCACTGGCATGCCATGAAATGCCAGTTACTTGGAGTGCTAACATGTTTGAGCCCCCACTAGATGGTCAAACAGGTGTGCAAGGAGAAGAGGCAGCCGCACGTGTTGCCTGTGCTTGCAGGTCACACTGGTGTCAAGATTGCTGGGGCAGGGCCCAGTTCTAGTATTTTTTAAAACCCCTATGAGAGGATTTGAATCTGTGTCTATGGATCTGGTTTCAGTCACCTGCTGAGTCGACTATGTCCAGCTCCTCTATTGCAACTCTTTCAGCTATTTCTTGGGTACATGAAGCTTCACAACATGAGGACGTGGGTTTCAGGGATGAAACCATAGACAGGAGAAGTGAGTAGCAGCAGGTAGTCAAGAAGACAGGATGTTGAGACTTCTGTAAGCCCATCTTGCCGAGATAGTGTCCCAATGGAATTTGTAGAAACTGAAGTTGACATTTATTGTGGCACTTCCATGGTGAGCTTAGGAAGGAGCGTCTTTGAAAAGTTAAGGCAGAGAAATAAGGACATGCATCTCGTCGATGTCATGGTTTGAGTCCCCAGGTTTGCTCTTCTTATATTCCAGACTCCTCCCCTAGCTCAAAAGCATCACAGATGTGCCACTGCCTACCTAAAGAATCCCCCAGTATCCTGTGGGCATACATCCAGTTGCCAAGCCTTCTCTTGGTAGTCTTCTATGAGTTGGTCCACTGGGTGCTATGTCATGTGTTGGTGTCAGAGTGAAGAACAGCTGGGGCTGTATGTTCTCCTGCAATATTTGCGGAACAAGCACTGTGAAATTTGGAAGCATCCTTCTCTTCCCCAACCTACTTTGGCTTTTTTGAAGAGCCACATTCTGAATTGCCTGCATTACTTAATCATATTATCAGAGACCCCTTATGACTTTACCAGATGTTGCCTGCATGCAGGCTGTAGGGGTCGAGGGTATAACCCTATATCTAGGGCACCTAAAATGTTGTGCAGATGTACTTGTTGCTGGGCTGGAGCAGTGTGAGGGATTACAGAAGGGGTACCCTTCCCACTTGTGGGGTGGGAGAAGGGTTAGAGAAAATCAGCAGGTCTTTATTGACCTGCTGTATGCATGTATGCAAGTTGTATACATTATCTATGGGAATCTCTGAATATTAAGAGCATAGGTCTCTTACTTTCAACTCCCTCTCTGTGGGACCAAGTCTTCTCTGGGAGGCAATTTACATTGGTGGGTACAGCAAAATGAAGGACACCAGCAGTGCTTCCAGGGGTTTACCCTCAATGTAAATGGAGTTTGTTCCCATATGTGACCTTTGTGATGCCTCTCCAAAGTCTCATCCTCCTGTCCTTAGGCTCTGTATACAGTACCCCTAAGTTCTATGTCTCTCCATGTATCTCTTGTGCTTTTTTGTTATCCAGTCCTACCCTCTTGTCTCTACCCCCTTAAAATCCACTCTCTGCCTATGTGTATCTATCTCCATTGCCCCTCCCCCACTGCTCTTGGGTCTGGTCCTGACCTGCGAATTATCTCACAGTCAGAGAATAGGAATATTTCTGGACTATAAAGATGCTGAGCCACTGTCCTTTTATCGGCTATGTGACCTAATCACTCAGAAACGTACACACCTTCACTTCCACCATCATCTCACTATGTATATAATCTAAATGAATACATGATTTCACAATACAGTATTTATGCGTCTATGAAGATGTACATCAATGTGTGTTACGCCGATGCTCGCCACAAACCGGGACCTGACCGCGGGGCTGAGGTGGGGTTATATAATCACCGACCTTAGTCCGCGCAGACTTATCCGGAGTGCGCAGTTCATAGTCGTACATCGCAGGGTCAGGATTGGAGAAGGCAGCATAGTCGTTATTGAAGCCAAAGTCGGGGTAGGAGAAGACAGGACAATCGATGGCCGAAGCAGGGTCGGGATAGAAGACATCCGGGTGGTCGTAGTTGTAGCAAGGAATCAGCAACAGGCAGACAGGAGTTCCCCACTTCAGCTTAGGAGCGTGAGCGCGGGAGTGGCCTCTGCACGAGGAGCGGGCTCGGCCCATGATGCCGGTCTCAGCAGGGGGAGACAGCAGGCTGGCCGAAGTACACCGCAGGGCAGCGTCGGGGAAACCAACGCTTCAGCACAGAAGTCCAAGGCAGGCCACTGCATGGAGATAGCAGCAGGCCACAGGAAATTAAGGGTAACCACTGCTAGGAGAGAATGCAGCAGGTACCAGGAAATTAAGGGTAACCACTGCTAGGAGTGAATGCAGCAGGTACCAGTGCTGGCTAACACGCTTCAGCACAGGAGAAAGGAACAGGCCTCTGGATACTCAGGAACTAAGGCAGTTTGTGGCAGGGACGGTAACGTTCAAGGTAGGAGTTATGCTCGGCACTGGTTCAGTGCCAACGCCCAGGATATAAAGGGCGGAGATCCAATAACAGGAGGAGGGTGTGTGAGTATTCCTCCAATGATGGAGCACCGGGCAGAAGCTGCAGTGAGAGGCAGCACATGTGCCATTGATTGCCAGAGGAAGCTTGCAACTGCAGAAGTCTGCAAAAGCTATAATCAAAGCCAGGAGCGGATTCCTTACAATGTGTCATTTACTGAGATGTAACTGCATTATTTTGGTCCTCCTAGGATGGATTGTATCTATAGAGGCACATGGTTTAAAAATAGAATATCTGATAGTCTGTTCAATATTTTCCCCTCTCAGTGAGCTTTTAAACTGACGATCCACTCCCTCCGTGTTAATGGAATCACCTTCACTGTAAAGAAACAGTGTCAGAGACTCGGAATACAAATCTAACAGCGTTTACCTTTATGTGCCACTACCTACAATCATGATCATAACCAAGGTTATGTAACCTACGAAATATACTATATGACCTTGTGATAATCGCACGCATCTGTGACGGCATCAACTATCATCTTTTCATATGCCTGACATATCAACTATTGATAGTCCTTTCTGTGACTGACCATCCAATTTTTTTGGCAAAAACCCCTTGAGAGGACAACAGGAATCACTCATGTGACCCAGGAGTCTCTGGAACCGGATGAAGTCAGGAAAGCCTGAGCTGTGATTTAAAGTCGGAAAAGGAAAAAATTTGAGATAGAAAAGTATAGAAAAGTTTGGAAAAAATGATATGATTAAAATTATTATCACTTTAATTATTTCCTTGTTTGTCACAAATTAGCCAAGAAAATGTATAGTACGCATCCTGCCGAGAGTGAGGCATGAAAACTTGGCTTTCAAACTTAGAAATTAAGTCACAAAGGGGACTGGTCAAAACCGGACTCAACTATAAAGTAGATAGTTCTTTTTTTTCATAACTGCCCCACGGTTTTTGGACAATAATTTACATGAATGTAACACAGAAATCACTAGGGTCACCCAGGAGTCTCATGGAACAGGAACAGATGGAGTCAGAAAATACTGAGTGATGAGAGAAAGTAAGAAAAGAATATAATATGACAAGATAGGAAAAGATAGAACATTTTGGAAAAATATGCAATTTGATGGTTTATTAATACTTATTTTATTTAATTGTTTGTCACGAATTAATCCAAGAACACAGCTAGATGGCGTCTGCAGATGTAAGGGGAGCAAAATTCATTGATACATTTCCTGTAACTCTAAGGCAGAGATGTAGACATTTAATTTCTGTCAGGACTGAATTGGTAGTGTGTTGGATTCCCAGGAGGGCTATTGAGTTTATAACTGTCCTGAATGAAGAGCACAGGAGTGTCCTGCAGTGCAGAGGAACCTGAAGCTGTGTTACATAAATTAGAAATGTCACACTCTGTTTGAGATTCAGACAAATTATACTGCTGCAATCTTTAGCTATGTTGAGCTCATTTCATACAGAGTCAGTCACTGTGACGACCAGGTGAATTAATTATGAATTATTTAACTAAGATTTGTGTCACATAGTCAATGCTACACGACTTGTAGACATTACAGCCAGTAAAGTGGACAGAGTAGTGTGTGTGGAAAAACTAAGGAGTTCCCTTCAAAAAGTGGTGGCAGTGCCGTGATAATATGAAGAAATAAAACCGTACATAATATACTAGTGAGATATGTATGCAGCCCTACCCAATCGAATCCTCCTTAGATCCTCATGTAAGTGGAAATGGTGTGATACGGGGAACGCAGTATCAAATATGAAAAAGAAATTAATGCATAGAAATTGCAACCATGTACATATGTACAATTGGGAGATGGGAAACAGAGGAAGTGGAAATACAAGAGAGTGAACAATACTATTACTCACACGACCATGTATGAGCAGAATGCTCTAAATGGTATCTTAGGGATGTCCCTCAAAGCTCCTCTGCCTTCCCTGGATCTGGAACTTGGACATTCAGTGGGTGCCAAATGTTGTCTCGCAGTGTTGGATATTACACACAGAGAAAGTGGAATTTCAAAATGAAGTTTATACAAATAGAAATAACAGCAACAATGCACTAAAATGTAGTGCTATGGCTCCAACAGTAAACCATGTTGCCTCCGATCGGTGTGGTGCAGAGTGATCCCAGCATTCACGTACGGCTGATAGGGATGCACACAACTGATTGCAAGCTCCACGGTAGCCGTCTAGAACCAAAAATAACAGCGTCCACGGTAGAACAATGCGTTTCGCATAAAACTATGCTTCCTCAGGTACCGTGATGGACGTGTCTGTTCCTTAAAGGTTTAAATACTTCCCGATAGATTACAGAATTAGATACAACTGTGTATATAGTTCTCTTAGAGACTAACAAGCAGATGCTTGCTGCATGCGAGTGAAGCATCCAGCAAACAAACAGACATATTAAAATTCTACATTAAAATAACATCTGGTCTGTAAAATACATACAGATGCAGTGGCCAAGATTCGACCATTTCTCTAATTTAGATTTCGAGATCTGCCCAAAATCCTCACTAGTTATGCCACAACAGACTAATGGCCCATCGGATTAGGGGTCCCTGCTGTGTTAATCCTACCTGTCTGTAAAAGACGCGCAGTAGGAGATAGGCTGAATCAGTCACTCTATCTTCGTGCCTCTAACAGGCGATCACAGGGGTTTAATTTAATTTTAATATTACAGAATTGTAGCAGGGGGTGTTTGGAGCTGAACTGCATTAATTTCATTTCTGGGGACCCATTACTTCCTGAGTTACAGGCCCCGTTATGGGGTGCCGGTATCCCCGACATGTTAAAAGCCTGTGGGTCACGTGACCGTGGGATTTTAACAATGCAAGTGATACCGGCACCCAATAACGGGGCCTGTATCTCGGGAAGTAGGGGTTCCCCGAAGCTGAAATCAACTTTGTTCAAATCAGAAGACCCCCTGCTCCCACACACTGGTGTCAAATACCCCAACCCTCACAAGAAAAAAATCATTACGGATTAGCAGATCATAAATCATTAGCTGCTAAGGTAATGAAGCTGCTTACATTTTATTTTTATTCATAGTGTCCATGAGCAGGGGGTCTCCTGAGCTGAAAAAAAAGTTGATTTGAGCCTCAGGGACCCCTGCTTCCTGAGATACAGGCCCCAGTATGGGGTGCCTGTATCCCCGCAATGTTAAAGGCCACTGGTCAGGTGACACAGAGGATTTTAACAATATGGGGTTACCAGCACACCATACCGTGGCCTGTATATTGAAAATCAGGGGGTCCCCATGGCTGAAATCAGCTCAGGAGACCCCCTGCTCCTAGCGGCTAACCGCTAAGGCAATGAAGGTTAAGGCAGACTACCAGGTTTATTGGAGGCAGAGGGGGTGAGTTAAGGAGGTAATTGCCCCAGGATTGGTGGTTAGGCCACTTGGGGGGGGATTAGGATGGGTTAAACTCTTCATTACCTTAGCGGTAGTAACCACTATGGTAATGAAAGGGTTAAAAAAAAACACTACCCACCAGAGAGGCCTAAACACCCACCCTGGGGCTATAACCCCCTTCACTCAATCCCTCTACACACAATAAAACATTGCAATACCTACTACCTACTGTGCCAATACACAACCCACCCCCTGTACCTCCAACAAACCCCCTGACACATATAGTACAGTATTGGGCAACATTACTATCATCCAGATATGGATAATAGTGCATTTGCCCATTTATATATATAATTTTGAAAATCTTGGATGTGAGTGTCCGTGGTTTTGATTGGTCCGTGGGTCCGCCCGCCCTCCCACGGCTCTCATTGTCCGGTGTGTCTGCCACCCCCTGTGTCCCACCCCTCCCATGGTTCTCATTAGCCCCCCAGAGCACGCTCTCTCCTGCTCTCTCCTCCCACACACCGCTCCCTTCCCTGGCTCTCACCTCCCACAGGCCGCTCCCTTCGCCTTGCTCTCACCCTTCCCCCGGCTCTCACCCTTCCCCCGGATCTCACCCTTCCCCCGGATCCCACCCTTCCCCCGGCTCTCACCCTTCCCTGGCTCTCACCCTTTCCCCGGCTCTCACCCTTTCCCCGGCTCTCACCTCACCCCGGCTCTCACCTCCCACAGGCCGCTCACTTCCCCTGCTCTCACCCTTCCCCGACTCTCACCCTTCCCCGGCGCTCTCACTCCCACACACCGCTCCCACTCCAAATCCCCCCCCCCACACAGAGCACGCTCTCTGTGGCTCTCACTTCACACAGGCCGCTCCCCAAGCTGCCCATCCCCGAGAGCGCTCCCCCGGCTCTCTCCGCCTCTCCCGTGAAGGGCATGTTCAAAGGTGGGGCACAGCACCTCTTCACCGGAGCGTCTCAGCCTCGCTGGGGGTCACGGACACCGCTGAGGATCCTGAGGTGGAGGAGGAGGGCGGCCGGTTCCCAGAGGAAGAGGAGGAGCATGGCCAGGTGCAAGGTGAGGAAACTCAGGGGAATGGGTTCTTTCACGTGTCCCTGACGCCCCCCCAGTCCTGTCTTTGCCCCTCCCGACCCTTCCTTTGCCCCCCTCCCAGCCCTGCCTTTGCCCCCCTGCCCTCTGCCCCCACTGCCCTCGGTCCCCCCCGCACCTCCCTGCCCATCGCACTGCCCTTTGCCCTCCCTGCCTTTCGTCCACCCCCCCTCCCTGCCCCCCCCATCCCTGCTCCCCCCTCCCTGCCCCCCCGCCCCTGCAATCCCGGGCAATGCCGGGTATATCAGCTAGTTTAAAATAAAACATAAACCAGCAGCATAAAGTAAATAAAACTTGCACTTATCCCTGCCAATCTGCCAGGATGAAGGCCGTCCTCATCCCCATTCCGTCCTTGTCCTCCGCTGTCAGTAACAGTACAATAAAAATACAAACTAATGGCCCCTAACCCCTTAATCACCTTAACCACTTTAGTAATTAAGGGGTTAACCCACCCTCCCCCAATACCCACCCAGAAGGCCTAACCACCCTCCCCAGGCAACTACCCCCACAATCCACCCATTGATTTGTACGGTGTTAAAGCATGCCCATATAAATATGGACATGCTTTAAATTGCAAAGCTAAAAAAAAAAAACAGGCCCCAAATAAAACACAGTATTACATAGAAAAATCCCATTACAAATGCCAAAAAGCAATTGATTGGCACACCCATGCCAGGCAATATGCAACCTGCCAATCACTAAAACAGGTTTCAAATGAAAAACATATTCAATTGTAATACAAAAAATGCCCCAATAAACTATTTATTGGCACAGTACCACACCAATGCCCTGTGGGCATGATCTGTCATTCTGTCAGTCAAATAGCAACCTGCAAAAAAATAAATAAAGCTTAACAAATTTGCCCGTGAATGAGCAATAAGCCGTTTAAAGCACCAGACGTTGTGTTATGCCACAACACCACTTAATAAATAATGGCCACATTCTTAAATTGATTTACTTTATTTATTTATTTTTAGTCCAGAAAGATTTAAAGCAACTATAGATTAACTCATATAATATTAGTAAATTGGCTCCTGAGCATGTCCTGCTCCTTAATACTGTATGTATACAGTAGTATATTTATTTTTGTGATAAAAAAACTTGAGATTCATCATCTAGTATCGTAGGTTACCATAATAATCTAAGACTGCTTTGGTCAAATGTAGCAGTTGTTATTACCCTGTGATTGCACAATATTGTGTTACGTCTGTTACGATTGTTACACAATTTCTCATGGCTCCATTTAAATAAATGTAAAAGCGAGTAACAATATTGCATGATTTTACAAACAAGTTGGGTGATAGTGTGTGCATCTGTATGATAACAGAAGTAATCTGTATCTTAAAAATAAAAACATAATCGGAAATGGAAAGAAGAACTTGTAACATAAGTTAAAAAAAATAAGCAATCAGCATGGAGTGCTGCTTTAAGCATATTCTAAAACATGAGTGCAAATGAGGGCCTAACCTAATCTAGAAATATTTTTCTGGATATTGTGACATAGTCGCAGGATAATGGGCAGCTTTCTGTCTAAATTTATAGAAGAAAGTGCAGACTTAGTATGGAAGTGATCCATTCCACAGTTCACAGTTGCTGGGACTGTGGATAGAAACTCCAGGCCAGAGATTAGTGGTTCTGGTTTCCACTAATTGAGGAACAGGTATTTAGAGCCGAGATGGTTACTTTTTCTGTCTCTCTTCTAGTACCTACAGGCTGGGGCACGCTACTCCCCTGTATCCAGTTAGGGGAGGATGCCCCCTTCATGACCTTCGCTGTCCAGAAGCATTGCCTGGACTCTGGGGACGCTGTCCCCCATCTACCAGTTAAGCTGTGTCTAAAAACTGTGGATATTATTATGCTGTTTCTAGTGACCCTAAATGAGAGGGTATTGTTTAAACTGGGGAACCAGGTTAGTTGGCCCAGCAACAGTTAGAGAGGCATATTCTGTGGTGTAGTTAGATCCCTGAAAGGGATAGGATTTATTTATATGATTTCTTTGGTTTCTTAAAGTGACAGTGTGGGAAATATTATATCACTGATATGAGTGAAACCGCTGAAGGTTAATAACAGAGTACCTACTGCCTATACCTGTTAAAGCTGCAGTTCCTTAGTGGGATAAAAATAAAGCAGGCAGAAGCCTGAATTAAGCAACATATTGCTTTGTATTATCCTGTTTTTTTTCTAATTAACCCTAGAAGACTGTGTCGTGAAGAGCCCAGACAGACGTCAGCGGTACAAAAGAGGGGCGTTTGTCACAATATGGATATATTATGTTTCATTATACAGGTATTGCATATAAATGACACTGCACATTCTATTCAATTTAAAAGAATGAAGTCTATAAAGATTGGACCTCTCACATATTTGTTCAAGTGCATTGCAGAAAGGCATACAGTATACTGTACAGATACAACACTATTAGCAACTTTTATTATATGACCTATTGAGTCTTGAAATTGTGCCCCATCTCTTGAAATAAACATTTTATTTTGCTCTTTTTTTCTTATATCCTATTGTATTAAACATCACAGGTGACTCATTTATAAACCCAACTTATTACAAATGAAAAACTTCAGTTCAGTGGAAATTGCTTTTAGAAAATTGGAATTGTATTGTTGCCTGTATTAGTTTTTGGACAAGCAATCAGAATTGCATAGAGAAATAAATGAGAGAAAACAGAATGTCTTTGATAAGCTTTCTTTTATAGAAATGATATGAATATTTAAGTAAATCTCATTTATTTAAATACATTAAAAAATATAATGTTTTTAAATGTAAAACAAAACAGTTAACTCAAATATATTATAATTGATAGCACTTCTATTCCAGGCAAGACAAATATTGCTTTATTAAGTATAATTGTCTATATTTTGGCAGGAAGAAAAATAAAATGTCATCAATCCAGGACAAAAATAATATGTAAATAGTTACTTAGTAGATAAGATTGAAAAAAACATATGCACATCAAGTTCAGCCTATGTAAAATTTAGTCGACTGATAGCAGACTGATACTCATGCCAAATTTGTATTTAAGTACATTGAAGCCAAGAAAGGAAAAACAAAACACCTAGTGAAATTTTATCTAATGATAGCTCATAAATGGAAAAATAAATTAGTTCCTGACTCCAGCAATGGCAATCAGATTTCTCACCTGATCCATATCCATCCTATGTATACTTATTTGGTATGTCCCTGTATACATTTCATTCTAAAAAAAAAAGTCTAACTTTTTCTTAAAGATATCTATTGTATCTGTCAACATAGTCTCCATGGGTAATGAATTACACATTTTAATTGTCCTTACTGGAAATAACCATGTGCTTTGTTGCTAGTAAAATCTCATTTCCTCTAATCTTAAGGGATTACCCTGTGTGGTCCGTACGGTCCTTGGGATAAAATGTTATATTTAAAGTTCCTTGTATTGACCCTGAATATATTTGTAAATATTTATCATATCTCCTCTTAGGCCTGGGACATAGTCCCACAGACCCCGCTGAGCCGTGCTGAGCCGCACTGAGCAGATAAACTTACCCCCTTCATCTGTGATCAGCGCGGCTTTAGCAGCTGCTTCTGCACGCTTCCGCATGCGTGCGGAGGCTGAGAAATTCTGCGGAGACAGGCAAGTTTAAAATTTGCCGCTCAGGGGAGCGGAGGAGCGGTCACGTGACCGCCCACATCCAATGAGAGCGAGGGACCAGCCACGCCTTCGCCCTGCCTCCGCCCGCCCCCAAAGCGCGCTCACTGCCTCACCTGCCAGGACACAAAAAAGCTCCAGTTTGAGCAGGCGAGGAAGGGCAGGAGCACGGATCAGCGCGGCCCGAGGCACTATGCCGAGGCCTTAGACGCCTCTTTTCTATTGTAAATAAATCAAGTATAGCTACCAATTAGTCAAACTTTTCATACCCTTTATTTATTTAGTAGCTCTTCTCTGCACTTTTTCTAGTTCCATAATGTATTTTATATGGAGTGGTGCCCAAAACTGTTCTCCATATTCAAGGTGTGGTCTTACTAAGGATTATAGATAAATGACATGATATTGGGAAAAGAGAAACTATTGTTTGTTAACTGATTTTTACTAGACATGCAAAAGTTCCCCATGAAATCGCACCTTTTGAGAAATGTGCTCTTTTTGTCGTGAAAAAAAAATGCAAGCGAATCAATGTGCATTACAACTTTTATTTAAACTGCTAATTTACAAGTGTCTAATCTCAAGATTCACTTGTGAAATTCTCTAAAATTCTTAGATTCACTAAATACTAATACTAACAATACACCATTGTATTTTACTAATAGCTTACTCATTTGGCAACATTATTAGCCCTTTGCGGATTCCCTTTCACAGAGAATTGAATTTCACGAAAAACTATTTTGCACATCTTTAATTTGTACACGTGATACTCAAGTTCATTTTCAGCAATATTTGCTAATTTACTGTATGATGCATATTTATAATTAATTACTAAATCAGTGCAATGCTTAAAGGAGGTAAAAAGATCTATTTCTTGTTTTGGGTTTAGTTATGCAAAAACAATTACCTTTCTGCTTTACACTATAAAGAACACAATTGGCCATATTTACAAAGCTGTGGAATACAGTAGTATGCCATAGGACACCTTCTAGTGCTGGAAAACCCATTTTGGTCCATTGTTTATTTCTGGAATAGCCTAGCTTAGTAGATATGGGCCACGATTATATCTTGCGTAAAAAAGGGAGTGATTGTAAGATATATAATTTATATTTACTATTTAATTTTGAAATGTGTCTAAACTTCCTGTACACTAGTTCTGAAGGAGTACTGCTGCGGCACAGTTTATTCGAGCATTTGCCCGTTCTGTGCCGCAGCAGTAGCCTGGCGCGCGCCCGAGTGTGACGGGCGCACGCCGAAGCAGCGGAAAAGCGCCCTCCGATCGGGGCGCTCTCCCTAACGCTGCCGGGTCCGCCGGGTCCCCCGGAACCCCCTGCCGCTGTCCCGCGATCGCGGGACACCAGGGCTCCCTCGGGGAGCCCCTGGACACGCGTGCAGGGGGCGCACGCTCCCGATGACGCGTGACCGCGCGTCTATGACGCGCGGCACGCCGAGGGGCGGCCACTAGCAAGCCGGGAGATTTCCCGGCTTGCGGTACCGACCACACTTCAATAAAGTGTGTCGGTAGTGTACATGGGGTGCGCTTTACAGCTTTCTTTAATGCAGGAGCCAAACTTTATTCTATATTCCATAAAGGACACATAACGCTGCTTGGGCTAGTGGGCTACATTTTACCATGTACCCCTATAAACATATGCCTGCCGTATTACACCACTTTTTCAGTACAGTCTGGGTTAAAGAAATTAACCACCTCACATATACTGTAAAGATGGCACTATAATAGTAGCCCAAAAATAAATTGAGGAATTGTTCCTGACATTTTATAAGTCCATATATAGATGTAGTTTGAAAGTGCAAGAACAGAAGCAAACAGCCAAGGGAGCCAGGGTCAAATTGTAATACAAAAGTATTTATTGAAACATCATCAAAAAGGAGGTACAAGAAACCTCCTACATGTTTCACACCTTGTGTGTGTTGATACATGCTTCATATTTGTTTCTCTTTCTCAGAAGGACTGAGGGGGTCATGCACTAAGCTCTGTTAAGTCACTTTTAGAACGCAAAGTGCTCTTAGAACGTGATGTTGCACTGTAGCCGATGCACTAAGCAACGCAAACAGGCACTTTGCGCACTAAAACTGACTTTTTTCATGAATTTTTTTTAAGTCCAACTTTGCTCATTCGTTACCCTGTTTGCGTTAAATTCTGCCCTTAAGCGGGATGCACTAAGCAATGCAACCTTAGCGTACGCGAAAGTTGCGTTGATTAGAACACGTCAGCTCAATGTAGACGCAAAAAAAGCTGGACTTAGAAAAAATTATTTTTGCATGCGCAAAACCCATACAACAGGCCTGCGGGTGTCCACGGTGGACCCCGCAGGGGTCCCCAAGGGAGCCCGGGGGTCACGCGGGTGTCCCCGGCTGACCCCGCGGGGGTCCGGGGTCCCCAGCTCACCAAGCGGGGGTCCCCATGGGAGTCCGGGGGTCCCCGCGGCCATCCCGGCGTACCCGCATGCCTGCGGTACCAATGTTGCGCCTCCAAAAATAATAAACAATATTTATAACTAAATACACCCCCCTAACACATACAATACAGTAATGGGCAAAATTACTATTACCCACATATGGATAATAATGCATTTGCCCATTTTAAATACATATAACTTTCAATAAATACAGTAAAAACATATTACACTTACCTTTTACAAGCACCCACGGTGAAGGCCATCTTCATCCTCATCTTCATTCTGCCCATGCCCCATCCGATGCTGCAAAACATACACAAGAATAAAAACATCCAATGTAATGTCCCCTAACCCCTTAATAACCATAGCGGTTATTAACCGCTACTGTCATTAAGAGGTTAAACCACCCTCACCCACCACTCGAGAGGCCTACATGTATGTACATAGGTACATAGATACATTCAGGGGCATTAAATGGGACTGAAAAAATAAAAGACATGAATCAAAAATCAAAAAACCTGTAAAAATAATACACTTTTCTTTTGTTTACTTTCCATTAGATGCCCACTCACCGAAATCCAGGCGACCCGGAAGAACTGGAACCAATCCACAGGTAACCATAAAAAAATAAACCCTTACAATCCATAATGGTGTCTTTTTTCTTCTATTTGTAATCCTTCCCGTCAGTCTTGGGGTCTTCTTTTCTTCTTTGGGGTCTTCTCCGTCTTCTTCCGTCTTCTTCCATCTTCTTTTGCCACGCCCTTCTTCTCTTCTTAGGAGGGGAGGTGTTCCCTCATCGGCGTCTGGCTTCAAAATGAGGCGACATAGGCTTTTATAGGCCTATGACGTCACATTTTGGACAAATGTTTCCCACGGTCCTGATTGGGCCGTGAAAAACATGTGATTTGTAAAAAAAAAAAAAAAATTATGACGTCTTTTTAAGGCAATGACGCCAGCCAATCAGAATGGCTGAGTTTCAATTGCCTTTAAGATGACGTCATCAAAACAAAGATGGCCGGCGACACATGGTACGGTAGCCAATCAGAGCATGGGAACTCCATCCCAATTCTGATTGTCTGAAGTAAAGCCCCAGAGTTGGGGAAAGAGGCAAATACATTAGGGTCATGCATATACTTTTAACCCCTTCACTCCCAATATGAGTTGGGGTTAATCAGCCAGGTAGAATACCTTTATTAATGGCCTGATTAACCACACTCTCGCCACAGGCCCCTATCAGGATAAGCCCCAACCAGGTGGGTCAGTTTGAATGACATGTTCCAGACTCATCTGAACCTATGCAGTTGGGAGTCACTACTCTTTGTCTATGCCAGAAACTAAAGCCATGAAAGAAATATTTTGCTTAGAATCTTCAGGGGGATTCATCTGAAAATCCATATCTCCTGCTGGAGCCGGGTTTTTCTTCGTAATGAAAAAAGATGGGACCCTGCGACCTTTCATTGACTATCGAGGTCTCAACAAAATTACTATCAAAAATCGCTATCCTTTTCCTCTCATATCCAAACCTTTTGATCGTCTTCAGGGAGCTAGAATCTTTTCCAAATCGGATCTACGGGGAGCGTATAACCTTATCAGAATCCGTCAAGGCGACGAATGGTAAACTGCATTTAATACCCGGGATGGACACTACGAGTACTTGCTCATGCCTTTCGGTCTTTGCAATGCTCCAGCTGTGTTCCAAGATTTTGTCAATGAGATATTCAGAGATCTTCTCAATTCCATTGTAATTGTGTGCTTGGATGATATTCTAATTTTTTTTCTAAGTCTCTTGAGGAACATGTAGGACACGTCAAACAAGTACTACACTGGCGACACACTTTATTCGAGCTCGGCTGGTCCCACGAATTCGGGTATACCCGGGTGTATTGAGGTTTGTGACTGTTTTCTGCCCGAGTGCATTGAGGTATTTTCCAAGCAGGGATTGAAGCATTTTATTCCCGCTGGCTGCAATACTGCACAGTATATATATATATACTGCATTACAATTCATGAATTTATGCCATCTGGTAGACACGCGAAGCATTGCAGCCTATTAAATCCTAATCATTATCATTTAACAGATCAGCCGCCCGTCAGCCAGGCATGAACCCAGGCTGGGAAGGCAAACACAACGGGGCTTGTCAGAGGTGAGGAGCGGCGCATTCCAGGTATCTGCCAGGTACATACTGGGTATTTGCTCGAATAAAGTGTGTCGGTGCAGTACTTCTTCTACGAGAGAACCATTTATTCGCTAACTTGAAAAATGTCACTTTCACCAATCTTCTACCGTTTTCTTAGGATACGTCATTTCGGACTCCGGCCTCACGCTGGATCCTGCCAAGGCCTCAACCCACCACGCTCAAGGCTATACAGTGCTTCCTGGGGTTCTCCAATTATTATCGCAGATTTATTCTGAATTTCTTTTCTTTAGTAGCTCCTCTGACGGCTCTTACTTAAAAAGGAGCAGATCCCTTGTCTTGGTCTTCCGCTCCAGTGAAATCTTTTGATCTCTTAAAGAAAGTGTTTGGATCTGCCCAGTTCTGATGCATCCTGATCCTAAGCTCCCCTTTACCCTCGAGGTATACGCATCTGATGTAGGTGTAGACGCTTTTCTGTCAAAGAGAAAAAAAACCTCAGGCCAGGTTGCATCCTTGTGCTTTTAACTCCGCCCATGAGAATTCCCTCAGTTTTTTTTCATTTTGTCCTTTCTCAAACCTGTGATCCAGAACGCTCGCTCCATTCCCGTTCCCCCCCACCACTTCCGTATTGGTACAGGGTCAGCCCGAAAACGAAATACAATCTATCCTGGATTACAAATTCTATCGAGGCTCCTTCCATTATCTCGTTCATTGGAAGGGATTCGGTCCTGAGGACAGATTGTGGGTTCCTAGTCATCGGATTCATGCGGTAAGAATGGTCAGGAAATTCCATTTGAATTTTCCAGAGAAGCCTTCATGGAGTCGCCTGGAGGTTACTCCTAGAGGGGGGGATACTGTGAGGATTCTCCATTCTGGTGCTTCTGTTCCCTTGACCCTTACTCGCCCACCTGATCCACATGGCAAGAGTGGCAACCTAGTGGTGGTTCTTACGCGCGGCGTGCTGGTACTGCGTTGGCCCCGTTGGCCTCTTTTGTCTCTGGGTGCAGAGCGCATTCCCATTCCTCCGGCCTTGATGCACGGCGCGTCCGCGGTCTCCCCATCAGTCTGCGGTCTCCGACCCTCGGTCCCGCCCCGTCCTGATGTCAGGACTACGCGGCGCGGGTGTGCTCCTCATTCCGCCTCTTTTCCCACGGGCCCCACCTTTGGTCTCTCCCCCCATAAGGGCGGGGGGTTGTGGCGTGGTATGACGGCACGCGACCAGGTCGCTTACATGTTGTGCGGGTTTGCACGCGGCACGCGCGCACACTCTAATGCGGTCACAATTGGCTGTGCAATAGGACGCACCTGCATGATCCAGCAGTCTATCTAGAACCGTAGCCCCACTTCCTGGTTGCCTCACATTGGTGGGAGGTCCTTTAAATATGCTCTCTGAACTCTCAGTCATTGCCGAGCATAACTCCAGTTTGTGTGACACTGTTACTCACTACTTTGTGCCTGTCTGCCTGTACCTTGCTGCCTGACCCTGCCTGGAACTTACCTTGTGATACTCTCCTGCGCTGACCTTTGGCTTTGGAAATGACTACTCTACTTTCTTTTATACTGACCCTGGCTTTGGCTCTACAACTACTCTACACTCTCCAATCCTGACTCCGGCTACGTACCTCAACGATCCGCTACTCTATACTCCTAGACCCAGCAAGTACCTCATTTACGCTGTCTTCTATTACCCTGATCCGGCCTGCAAGACTATCCAACACTCTAGATGCGCCCTCGCGGTTGTGGTCGGTGTTCTATAACAATCCCTACCTCATCACAGAGAGGGTCAATCCTGTCGCTTATCGGCTGAGACTGCCGGCAACCATGAAAATTCCCTTGGTGTTCACTCTTCACTCTTAAAACCCTTCATACAAGATTCCCAATCACCTATTCAGGAATTACCCCCTGAACCCATCTTAGTAGAAGGCCAACAAGAATTTGAGGTGCAGGCAATTCTCAATTCCAGAGTATCAAGGGGAAACTCTAGTTTCTGGTACATTGGAGGGGCTTTGTTCCTGAGGAGCGAGAATGAATCCCCCATGAACAGGTACATGCCTCCAGACTGGTCCAGGTCTTTCACCACAGATACCCTTCTAAGCCATACTTGGGTCACCCGGAGGTCGCCCCTGAAGAGTGGGGTACTGTAATGAACGCGGCTGGGATCCATCCTCCGCTCGCGTCACGCACCGCTGATGGGGACGCGCACGAACTCCCGGTTGTGTGCAAGTGCTGCACCAGAAAGGAGATTCCGGGTTCTCAGCCGCCTGATTTCACCACGGTGTGCAATCTCATAGGTGACCGGGTCACCACACACAGCACTTCTCTTACACGTGCACACCGCATGCTTCATGCACGCGTGTGCCGGGTAATGCTGGGATGAACCTCAGCTGTGCCTCTCCTGATCTCCATCCAGGCTCATCCTATTAGCAAAATGGAAATGTCCGTCTGTAAGCTCCAGGACAAAATGACAACATGTGCCAATGTATGCCTTGATAATATAATTGGATGTATAACGGAGCATATAGTGGAGTTGTGAATGCCTAGTGTGGAGGTAAGTGAAAGGGTGGAATAGGTGCAGACCCGCACCTCATCAGTGGTACTGCTGCAGCTGCAAAATATTCTAATTCCTTATAGTAGACAGGTATGGAGTCACGCTTGTACTCACAATTGATACCGTTCCCCCGCCTCCTGGCTTCGCGGTCCCACCCCAACCGGGTGTCGGGCGTCCCTCCTCGGCATCTCTAAGATCAATAAAGCACTAAAAAAGGTAAAAAAAGATCAGCAGACCTGCCGCTCCTGACAGAGATCAGAACTCACCAGCGGAAAAGTTTAAAAAAGTTTATTTCATCTACAGTACATAAAACAGATACGATCCACAAACAAAAAGGAACCTCATCCCACATGTTTCAACCAACAACTGGTCCTTCTCAAGGAGTATGGTTTGCAAAGGGGGGGGAGGGTACTATTTAAACCTCTCCTCCAATGATTTCATCAAGTAAAACACCTGTATAACATATGTTAAATGACACAACAAATTTAATAGGACATGGGTGTAACATATAGCTCATAGTATTAACACCATTATAACTTTGTTGATATACATAAGATTGCATGGGTAGAAAGATTATTTGTAATCATTCAAATAAGCCAATTGTATGACTTGTATACATAAACAATATATATAGAAGATACTTCATTTTACAGTACATCACAAAGTGTAAGCAGATGACAATCTAGTATACTAATAAAGTAATGGAAACTATTATAACTACTTCATGTCTCAATTATGTAACCAATTATTGTATCTAAAGTATTGCTATTGCTATATACAAACAAGCTTGGAATTGAAACATGCAATGTCAAATATCTAAATGGACTTAGATGGATAGTTAGTGCAGAAATGTATAACTAAATCTCCAAAAATATGTCTAGATTTTAAAGTATTTTTAGACCACGATTAGACATGATAATATCGTCAGAAAAATAGTTAATATATAATATATGTGTTGGTCCATCCTCATAGCTTCTTGCATTTCAAATAATGGATACAAAAATATTTGGACCAACATATATTAACTCAATATTGAAAAATGGCTTTCACAGAATTGAAGGGACATGTCGAGAAACTAGGGCAGATATGGGGATCAAAATGAAAGACCCCAGATTCAATGAATAAACCAACAACAACAACAGTGATATGACTGTCTAAGAAGTATGGGACTAAAGAAAAAACCTTAAGTCCCACTCTTTATTCAGACCTTGTGGTATCAGTGTGCCCATGGTGAATATCCAAAATGCTTCTCTTTTGTTTAAAATCTTTGATCTATCTCCCCCTCTGACATGAGGTTTTATGTGTTCTAAGATGACACGTTTAAAAGATGTTAGGCTGCCATTCTGACATGATTTGAAATGGTTAGAGACTGGATGCGTGATACCCATATTGGTAATGTTTCTCATATGTTCAAGCATTCTAAATTTGAATGCTCTATTTGTTAAACCAATATCTTTTGTCACATCCACACGTAATCATATAGACCACGTGATCAGTGCTGCATGTGACAAAAGATAAAATCTGAAATTATTTTGTTTTCTCATTATTAGTAAACATTTTAGTTTTTTGACACGGATTTTCCACACGGATAGCAGCCAAGTAGTCATGGAAAAAATATTCTTTTGTTAGTATTGTAATCTTTGGTATTTTTTTATTAGGCTAGGTGATATAGTGTTACCCAAGGTTTGTGTTTTTGTGAACACAAGCCTTGGATCACCAGAGACCAAATCTCTTAGTAAATGATCTGTTTTTAAAATATTCCAATGTTTCCTGATAATGGATTGGACTATGTTAGCCTGGCTGCTATACTGGGTAATGAAAATAGGTGAATGGCAATCTTTGCTTATACAGTAGTTGTTCAACCATGTCTCTCATTTTTAATAGATCTACTGTATTGGAATTGTTATACTGTATGTATTGGAATAACTGGAAGGATTAGAGCCAATCAGGTCCTCTCTTGATTTTGCTCTAGCATTTTCATATGCTTCTTGCACAATTTTCAGATTATAATCTCTATTCAGGAATCTCTGAATCAATTCATGAGACCTATCATCAAAATCTTCCATCGTTGAACAGTTCCTGCGTAAGCCTCTAAAAATATTGGAGCTATGACAGTTAGAGGTATGCAAGAGGGTATTCCTAGAATGAGGTTTACGATATGTCTGTATAAACTTTGAGATCCAAACCTACATAAAGGCACAAGTCCAAGAAGTGTATGTGTGATGGTGAAATTGGTGAGTGAATGTTAAATTAAAAGTATTGGGTTGAGAAAAAGAATGAATGCGTGCAATTGGATAATGGTGCCTTGCCAAACAATAAGCAGGTCATCAATGTAGCGATGATAACTGATGATAAGATGTCGATAGGGATTTCTATCTCCAAACATGAACAAGTTAGCATAGGATGGTGCAAAACAAGATCCCATTGCAGTCCCACGTGTCTGGAGATAGAAATGTCCATCAAATAAAGTAATTGTGTCAACAAAAACTGAACGCTATCCAAAAGAAAAACTACTTGTGCAGGAGAGTGTGGGATCACATTCCAGATAGTGACGTGTAGCTGTGAGTCCGTGATCATGTGAAATAATGGTGTAAAGGGAAGACACATCTAATGTTACCCAAACATTGTGTGGTGCCCAAGTGAAAGAAGAAAAAGGTGAAAGAACGTGAGGTGTGTAACAAAAATGAAGGAAGAGTGGAAATAAGTGGTTGTAAGTAGTGATCAATGTACTGTGATAAATGTTCCCCCAGTGACCCAATGTTAGAAATGATGGGTCTACCCGGGGGATGTGAAAGGGACTTGTGCACTTTAGGTAGGTGATGGAAAATGGGTAGGATGGGATGTGTACAATGTAAAAAATCATATTCCTGAATGGATAGGGCCTGAAGGGCTCTACCTATATCCAGCAATTCATACAACTTCATGTGTGGGGTCATGTGGTAACACCATATAGGAATCACCATCAGTAAATTGTCGTAAAGCCTCCTGAATATAATCAGTGTGGTCAAGGACCACGACCGCTCCACCTTTATCCGCATTCTTTATTACAATGGATCTATTATTTTTAAGTGATCTCATTGCCTGTCTTTATGCGACATTTAAATTATCCAACAATTGTCCGGTATTAATGGTGGTATAAATGCCTTTAGAGAGCAGTCGTAGATTCTGTTCCACAGCGGAATGAAAAACATTAATAGCATGCCCTTTAAAGAAAATCGGACAGAACTTAGATTTATTTTTCAGTCCTGATTCTTTCTTGTATTGTATGGAAGTTTCTGTAGGAGCTCAAATGCTTGGTCCCTTTTTCATAAGTTCATGCATACAGAGGTAACGACACAAGGGGAGTATAAATGACTGAAGTACAGTTCTCAATTTCCAATTTTGCATATATTGACACAATAATCCCTAGAGATATCTAGTGAGGATGTCGTCTCTTCTCCTTCTCGTTGGGGTGGCCCATAAAAAATGAGAGTACTCACTGTTGTTCCCCTGTGGGTCCTCAGGCATACAGCTGCATCTGAAGTCCAAAGTTATCCAAAATGTAGCAGCAAAGAACAGGTCATGTGGCAATGAAAGAATAAATTTATTTGGGCTGCATTATAAAAAACGGTGGATCTACAACACTCCTACTCGTTTCGTGCACTTTATCAAGGAGTTACCTGATACTAACAATTTGTACACTACCTCGTACTGTAGCAAAAATTTGCGCCAAAACAGTGATGTCATACCCATAATGCATGGCGTTCCAAACTAGATCAATCGCGCAAGCTCGTCAATCAGCGGGAGGTGAAGCGCGATGCACGTAACCAGGACGCTCGGTGGCCACCAGATGCCTAGTAACAGAGGCCGATGCCATCGGCGTCCTGCCGCCCATATCTCCGCCCACCTCATTATACCGATTTGATGCGCATGCGCGAGTGGCCAGAATGTAAACCACAACGACGCACCGAAGCAAGCAAAGAAAGAGGGTGTTTAGAAGCCAGCGGTACATCCCGCCCCCAACGTTGAGTGACATCAGATACTAGTGTAAGGGGGTCACCCCGGGTTCCCCTGATCTTCCTTTGCCCACTGCCTTACCCCTGTGGCAGTGGGGGAAGGGATGGCGACTTCTCCTGGCGGGCACCGCCATCTTGGTTGCGGCGTGAGGTTCGTGCAATGCGCAGAGGTTAGCCAGGGTAGCGGTGGCCATCACCAGTGTGCCAGAGCTCTGGGAGGTTGCGCAGGCGCACTTAAGTGTAGCGGTGGCCATTACAGCGTCGCACATGCGCAGTAAAGATCGCGCACACGGTCCCCATAGGAAAGAGCTGTGCCAAGGACTACAATTCCCAGCAGCCTCTGGGGACTGCACTTTCACCCTGGTCACAGGCAGCATTGAAGTCAATAGAGCTGGCAGATTCTCATGCTGCAGAGTTGCAACAATGTTGTGTGCAGACAGGGTTTTTGTCAGTTGGATCCAGGAAGAGATTGGGGAAGGTAGTGTACACAGAGCAGGGTCCTGCTGTACTAGAGGGAAAAGGGAGACCAAAAAGCGCACCAGCACAAACGGAGCAGGAAGAAACCACGACAAAAAAATGATTAAAAGGGCACTTTAATGTGGCAAAAGACCCATCCAATGCATTTCGAACGTCGCAGCGTTCTTTTTCAAGGACCCATTGGATGGGTCTTTTGCCACATTAAAGTGCCCTTTTAATCATTTTTTTGTCCTGGTTTCTTCCTGCTCCGTTTGTGCTGGTGCGCTTTTTGGTCTCCCTTTTCCCTGTATTGCATTGAGTAGCTGCACAGCCTGCCTGCCTGCCTGCCCTACCAGGATGTGAGTATTTGCATATTTTTCAGGGGAACCTGCCAATGAGACTGATGGTGAGTGGGTTGCACCACACACCACCTTTCTTCAGGAGGATAGTACCCATTATATGACACAATAGGTACTATATCAATTGTTAGTACCCTGGTACAGTGGTCTGGCTTATTATCATTTTGAGATATACCTGCATTTGAGCGCTTCAGCTATTTTCCATATTCCATCCTGCTGTACTAGGCCAGAGAAACCCCAGGCCCCAGGTAGGCCCCACTCCCCACTAGGTTAGTGGGTAAGTTCATAGGGAAGGCCCCTAGGTTAGGGACCCTGCCCTTAGGTGCATGTGAGGTGCAGCCTTGTCAGTGTCACGGCTGTCAGTGCTGTGAGTGCTGACAAGAAGGCATAGTGTGTGTGCAGCCGTTTGCTGCAGGTACCAAGCAGGTTGCAGTGCGTTGGTTGCAGTGCGTTGCTGCAGGTACAGTTAGTGCAGTGGGTTGCTGCAGGTGCTGGGAGTATTAGTCAGCAGTCAGGACCGGGAAGAGCTAGGGGAACGGATTAGGCCAGAAACCCCTAGGCCCCAGATAGGTCTTCACTCCCCAGCTTGTGGTGCTACAGGGACAGGCCCTAAGTTAGGGACCCTGTCACAGTAGTACTATTGTTAGGTAGGGACACAGCGGACGCTGCGCTCCCCGTGAAGAGACTTGGGCTCAAGTCTGTAGCCCCAAAGAAAGAGACAGAGACTATCTCCAGGGTGGGATCGCTGCTGGCGGGCCCCGTGCGAGGCAACATCGGATCAGACGGGATCATGAAGCGGCAGATCCTTTTCGAAGTTGCTTGCAGGCCCGAGTGCAGGAGTGCTCGGCAGGTATCTTCCTATGTGCACCAACGTATAATAACATATCACAACTACACATACTGTAGTGGCAGCGCTGACCACGGGACAAAGGGGTTGGGCTGTGGACACAGTGTGGGGATACACGGTGACTGTGGAGTTACTCCCTATGGGGAATGTTATAAGTGTGTGTTATTGCCTGCATATATATAAAGTGGTTATATACATTCCTGTGTATGTGGTTATTGTATATGCGGGTCCTGTGTAGGCAACCTTCTACATCCCTAGAACCCTACACAGGTGGAGGCGCTGAAACCGAGAACGTTCCAGAGGATTCACCCAAGGCTCTCACTAGCGGAGGCTCAGACCTCCTGTGAGCCTGACAGGTATACTGCACCACACCTGGTAACACATAGGTTGCCACCCACACACACGGTATCTGTGATTGGGATAGAGGGAATACCCGTTACACTAGTTACACAGTACCGACAACAGCCACCTCATAAGGCTCGGGTGTCACTGGCTCCTATCTCCCCCAATCAAACTATCCCCACTGCATCTGCACCAATAATGGAGCTCTGTATACGAGCTCCATTCTAACAATCTACACTTCTCCTTTATTAATATAGGGAGACATAGGGATGCAAAGATAATAAATGTTGGGTGATTCTTTCCTGCCCAGGAATCTTTGAGGGTCATGATCCTGATCTTGTTGATCATTCAAAAGTTCCACCAGATCTTGTACAGTAATGTGTGTGTGTGGAAGGGCCACTTTTTTAGAGATGTTCTACTGCACCGACACACTTTATTCGAGCAAATACCCAGTATGTACCTGGCAGATACCTGGAATGCGCCGCTCCTCACCTCTGACAAGCCCCGTTGCGTTTGCCTTCCCAGCCTGGGTTCATGCCTGGCTGACGGGCGGCTGATCTGTTAAATGATAATGATTAGGATTTAATAGGCTGCAATGCTTCGCGTGTCTACCAGATGGCATAAATTCATGAATTGTAATGCAGTATATATATATATATACTGTGCAGTATTGCAGCCAGCGGGAATAAAATGCTTCAATCCCTGCTTGGAAAATACCTCAATGCACTCGGGCAGAAAACAGTCACAAACCTCAATACACCCGGGTATACCCGAATTCGTGGGACTAGCCGAGCTCGAATAAAGTGTGTCGCCAGTGTATCAAATGGTGAATAATGATTTTAATAAACTAACAGAAGAATCAAACAAATTTAAACACAATCTAACAAAAAAAAAAGAAAAGGATGCACTGGAGAGTCTAATAGAGAACAAAGACTTATTATAAAACAGGCGATAAATGTGGTGGAGTTGTTGTTGTTATGGACCATAGTTTTTATATAGGTGAAGCAAATAGAATTTTAGATGATAGTGACACGTATTTAGTATTGGACAAAAATCCCACCAATAGATTTTTTTATAGAACTTAAAACATCATTATTAAAATGAAAATATTTGGGGATTCTTAATGAGGATGATTTTAAGTATCTGTGTAGGGAGAAAGCGATTGCCTCTCTTTTACTTTCTCCCCAAAATTCAAAAGGACATAGTTAACCCAACGGGGAGACTGATTGTATCAGGTGTTGAATCATTAACTAGCAACTTGTCCCATTATATAGATTGTTTCTTACATAAATATGTGACCTCCCTCAGATCATACGTAAAGGACACTTAATTAGGGTCCTAGAAAATATTGAATGTGAGGATGGTTTTATACTAGTAATGGCAGATATGACAACTCTCTACACATCAATTGTTCATAAAGTTGGGATAACAGCTGGAGAAAAAGAGCTCTAAGAGAAGATAGTGATCTACAAGAAGAGAAGGTGCAGTTCCTTATTGAATCAATGTTATTTATCCTGAAAAAAACTATTTCTGGCTCAATGATAGATTTTATTTGCAAAAACGTGGAACGGCCATGGGACCAAGGTTCGCACCGAGTGAAGCCAATATCTTATGGGCACATGGGAAGAAGACCGCATTTGACCAACCATGAACTCTGTGCGAACCTGGTCACCGGGCCATTGACGATACAGTATACTGATATTGATTCATTGACGATATATTGTTCATCTGGTGGGGTAGCATGGTAGAATTGGAGAACTTCTTTGTATATATGGGAAAGAATTACCTTAATTTAAAATGTACGACTAATTATAATAAAAGAGAATTGGAATTCCTTGACCTTGTCATTTATGTGGAGAACAATGAGTTGAAAACAAGAAATATTTTTAAAAACGTAGATACTTTAGTAAAAATTTCATTATGGAGAGTAGTTGTCTTAATCCAGATTAGATTAGAAATATTCCTAATGGACAGTTTCGTAGATTAAAAAGGAATTGTACAGAGGAACAGACTTACTGTAGTGCCGACGGTTATTCTAACACAAACCAGTGGCAATCGCCAAAAAGACCCAGGTACATGCTGGGTACATGCTGGGTCGTGTTTAGGGCATTTCTGCATTGACTAATGGCCCATCAGATTAACAGCGGGGTCCCTGGCAGTCCAATTCAAACTGAATGGGACTGCTAGGCACTCATGCTGTGTTAATCCAATGGGTCATTAGTCAATGCAGAAATGCCTTAAACTTGCCTTTAACTAGCCAGGTTACACCCAGCATGTACGCAGCATGTAACCGGGTTAGTTTAAGGCAAGCCTTAGAATACTCGTTGTCTCGTCTGTACCACCAGCAATCCGAAATTCTAATTAGAACATTTAAGGATAGAAACTACAGTCCTATTACTATAGAGAAAGCCGTCAATAAGATTTGATAATGTTCAGAGGAAGGATCTGATAGAGTGAAACAGCTATTATTAGGAAACATTTTAATATGTCTGTTTTAACGCAGTATAATAGTATAATAGAGAGGCACCAAGAATAAGAAATATATTATATAAACATTGGCATATTTTAAAGAACGATCCTATTCTTAAAGACCACATACCAGAGAGACCTAATGTAATTTTTAGAAAAGTCCTGAATCTCAAGTGTAGACTGGCCCCAACCACTTTCAAAAAGAACATTTAAAACAAACCAACATGGCTTGATAAACCCAAATGAATTTTTGGGTGTATTATGTGTAAAGCATGTGTACACAAAGATAAGGATACATTTCATTTTGTTTTGAAAAGTACTTGTGAAAATTTTGATATAGAGGGTTACATTAACTGTAAAACAGAATTTGTGATATACAGTATATGTTGGAGTGCCTTTGTGGCCTCCAATATATAGATCACACCTCAAGGTCACTAAGAGTGCATATTCTACGCTCTCCAATCCTGACTCCCGCTACGTACCCCAACGATCCGCTACTCCATACTCCAAGATCCGGCAAGTACCTCATTACGCTGTCTTCTATTACCCTGACCCGGCTTGCAAGACTGTCCTAAACTCTAGACGCGCCCTCGCGGTTGTGGTCTGTGTTTTGTACCAATCCCTACCTCAGCCCCGCGTTCGCGCCTTGTTTGTTTTGAGCTACGCGTTACTTAAATAAATACATTAAATTCAATTTCTGAACATAAACACTAAATATTAAAATATACTAATAAAACCACAACATTGCTCCAAAAATCGATCGGGGAGATACAATTAGAGAGAGAAAAATATCAGTAAAAGTTTTGAGTAACAGATGATAAATCATGATACAATTAATCTAATAAAAACTTATTTTAAACGTGATAAAAAACAGATATAGTAAAATGTATATATACACATAAATCACATACAAACATGTAGGAATGGATGATGCTTCACACTGGGGTATAAGAGATAAGAGAAGTATCAAATTAAAAAGGGTCCTATTTCAAAGGCTGCATTGAGAACGCTTGGTATCATTATATTTAATTTATGGATCCAAAACATTTCGCGCTTCCCTAAATATTATCTCTATCTCGGCCCCTTGAGTGTTGAGGCACATGTTCAATTCCTACATATTTTTAGCCCTTAGGATTGGATTGATGGTGCATGGCGAAGTGTTTAAATTATTCTTCCAGCCAAACCCCAAATATTTTCAGAAGGGCCCCCAAATATGAAACAAATTTTGGCACCTAGTTGTTTAAAAAAATCAGCCACTCGATCCACTTGGCTAACAGAGTCCAACTGGCTAAGAGGATCAAAGTTTTACATGCACTAACTGTAGTGCTTGTAAATTCAGCATTGGCAGCAGTAAATTCATCTCTAAGGTGTGGACTCGGGGGTCACGTCGGTGGCAGCGTGACCTCCCCTCACCTCTGTCCGCTCCCGCGGCTGTGCGGCTCTGTCCTCGCCGCTCCCACCTGGCCTCCATGGTGGGGAGCCTCCCCCTCCTCCCCGTCGGACTGCCGCTGCCCCGCGCGGGGCTGGTGCTTGGGTGCCTGCCGTTGCTCCTGCACGCGCATCCACTGCGTTTACGGAACGCATGACAGCACCAGCTAATTTATTCACTGCTCTTGCAGTGAAGCCACGCCCCCCTCCCACACACTGTTACTAGTTAACCCTAAACCTTACCACCTGGCAGCCTATTATGGAAACCAATCCTGGACTGCTCCTAGGGCTCCTCCAGGCCTGCCTCCATTACCCATTGGTCAGCCACAGTACTTAATGCCTGTTCTGCCTCTCCCACACCGCTCGACATAGTCTCTGCTACAGACGTCTATTCTGGCTCTCCCTTTGTCTTCGTGCATTCAGGTAGTGACCCGGTTTGGCGGACGTGCTTATCTGGCTCTGGATCCCGGCTCTCTCCTGACCCTGCAGCTGCTTCCATCCCTCGACCTCAG
The DNA here is from genome assembly GCF_040206685.1 of Ascaphus truei. NCBI lineage: Eukaryota > Metazoa > Chordata > Amphibia > Anura > Ascaphidae > Ascaphus > Ascaphus truei. The sequence goes on from NC_134490.1 coordinate 92,919,126, forward strand.
CTTGGACCTCGACCTTCCGTATCTCTCTCTCCCCGACCTTGGCTAACGGCAACGATTTCGCATCTTCAGTACCGGTACCGGCAAGTATTGCTACACCTGTTCACACCTGGCCTGGCAACGCCAAAACACCACACTCCGGACACGCTCCTTCTGCTGTGGGTGCGTGCACATATATGTCCCCACCTCAGTATAATGGATGAGTCTGGTCTGCGGGCAGCACCAGCGTAACATTATTTCGAGCCCACAAGATGCAGACCAGACTGACATGGCCACCATGATGACAGCCATGTATCAACAAGTCCAGGCCCTAACTGAACAAGTGACTCTCCTCACTCAACAGGTACAGGATGTTTCTTTTCAGGCACCACCTGGGGCCGCACCGCCACTGTCACCAGAACCGGCAACCGCCGCGACCTCCGGCCGAAGATCCCGGCACCTAAACCGTATGCGGGGGATCCGCAAGCCTGTCGCGTTTTCTCAATCAGTGCGAGATTCAGTTTGGGATGGCTCCTCAGCAATATTCCACTGGTCGCAAAGTGGCATATGTATACAGTCTCCTTACAGGGAAAGCACTGGCATGGGCCTCCCCGATTTGGGAACTACGTCCTGATATCACCCGCGACTACGTGGCCTTTAGATGCGACTTTCGACAGGTCTTCGATACCCCCGCACGCCAAGAAACTGCCTCTGACTCTTTGCTTGAACTTTCTCAGAGACGTCGTTCCGTGGCCCAGTACGCCTTGGTGTTCAGGACCATAGCAGCTGAGACACGATGGGACCAGGAGGCTTTAGTCGCAGTCTTGTGGGGAGGCTTAACGGACCCCGTCAAGGACGAGTTTGCCTCACAACCCAAGCAAGGGCTTCTGGAGGAACTCATCACCCAAGACAATCGAGTGGATCAGTGCCTACAGGTACGCCACGTCCAACGCCAGCTTCAAGGATTTACACCCTTCCATGCTCCTTTTCCCAGTTTCTCTCCATCCACAGGACCTGTTATCTCCCCGTTACCCGCTTTGGAGGCTCCGGAGCCGATGCAACTTGGAGTCCAGCGTTCCCGGACACTGATACAGCAAGCTTGCCAAGCTGGTGGATTATGTTATTACTGCGGATCCTCCGAGCATCTGGTCCGTGAATGCCCACTATGCCCAGGAAATGACCAAACCCAGTGAGTAGGAAAGGGCTCTCCCTGGGTGCTAAATCTCCTTGTCCCCTTTCCAGGAAGGAACTTCCTAAAAAATTAACCATTCCTGTCTCTTTCTCGGGTCCTACCTTCCGTACCTCCACTGCAGCATTTATCGATTCCGGCGCGGGAGGAAATTTCATGGACCAAACCTTCTCTGAACAGAACCAGATTCCCCTCGTTAGGAAGAAGTCTCCCGTTGCCTTGGCTGGGATCAACGAACGTCCGCTCACCCCAGCATACATTTCCTTGGAGACTTGCCCCATCACCCTTTCCTCTCATTCCAACAAGGAGACCTTGGCCTCTGATGTAATCCACGCTCCTGGAACTCCAGTCACTCTCTGCTTAGCTTGGTTGCAGAAGCACAATCCTCTCATCAACTGGACATCCCAAGATCCTATTGCTTGGAGGTCGAGGTCGGAGGAGCCGTCTCCAACAGCCGTACTTCCGCCTCGACTGCTGGCCAATGCATCCAACCCTAGGGAGGGTTGCCCGCTCCATATGCTGCTTTTCTGGATGTCTTCTGCAAGATCCAATCCGAACTTCTACCCCCTCACAGACCTTACGATTGTGCTATAGACATGGTACCTGGATACACACTGCCCAAATCCAAGTCCTACCACCTCTCTCTTCCTGAGACGGAAGCCATGAACGAATATATCCGTGAGAACCTTAAACAGGGTTTTATTCGGCACTCCAATTTGCCCGCAGGAGCTGGTTTCTTTTTCGTCAAGAAAAAGGACGGTACTCTCAGACCGTGTATAGATTACCGGGGACAGAACCGCATCACGGTGAAGAACCGTTATCCACTTCCTCTCATTTCTGAATTATTCAAGAGACTTCAAGGTGCTAACGTGTTCTCCAAGCTTGACCTTCGCGGGGCGTATAATCTTATTCGCATCTTGGAGGGCGACGAATGGATGACCGCCTTCAACACCAATAGCGGCCACTACGAATATCTCGTGATGCCTTTCGGATTATGCAACGCTCCGGCGGTTTTTCAGGACTTTATCAACGACATCTTTCGGGATGTCCTTAATCGTTTTGTTATTGTTTATCTGGATGACATCCTTATCTTTTCCAAGAATTTACAGGACCATATCATCCATACCAAGTTTGTACTCTCCCACCTCCGGGAGAACAGTTTGTTTGCCAAGATGGAGAAATGTCTCTTTCACCAGTCTACTACCTCTTTTCTCAGATATATTATTCCAACACGGGGTTGGCCATGGATCCTGAGAAACTTAAAGCCGTAATAGACTGACCACAACCCGACTCCCTCAAGTCTATTCAGCGGTTGCTAGGCTTTTCCTATTATTACCGGAAGTTTATTCGTAACTTCTCCTCCATCATAACCCTGATCACAGCACTGACCCAAAAAGGAGCTAATCCTTCGTCTTGGTCTCCTGAAGCAATCTCAGCTTTTGAAACACTGAAACAAGCATTTGTCTCAGCTCCCATCCTTCGACACCCGGACACCAATTTTTCCTTCATGCTAGAGGTAGACGCTTCGGACTGCGGGGCCGGCGCTGTCCTATCCCAAAGGTTTTCTCCCCAGGATAAACTTCACCCTGGCAGTTTTTTCTCGAAAATTTTACCACAGCTGAGAGGAACTATGATGTGGGCAATAGAGAACTTTTGGCCGTCAAGTTGGCCCCTCAAGAATGGAGGCATCTGTTGGAGGGGTCAAAAGAGCCGCTTACTATTCTCACAGACCACAAGAATCTTTTATACATCGAGAATGCCCGTTGCTTATACCCCCCGCCAAGCCCGCTGGTCGTTATTTTTCTCCAGGTTTAATTTTATTTTGTCCTACATTCCCGGCACTAAGAACGTCAAGGCGGATGCTCTCTCTAGACAATATTCTTCTGATGAGAGACCAGAGAAAACTACAGAGTCTATCCTTCCCAAACAAAAGATCCTCGCGGTCGCTACATTCAAGAATCTTGAGAAGATCATCAAGTCTCAAAGTCACCTTCCGAGCGATCTTGAGATCTCGAAGGACACCTTATACGTGGAGGCCAAGTTTATTCCGGACATTCTGGAATGGGGACATGCTTCCCGTTCGGCAGGACATCCAGGCTACAAAAAGACTTTGGATCTCATCTGTCGTACCTTTTGGTGGCCCAATATGGCCAAATCTATTTCTGAATTTACCTGGGCCTGTCCGGTATGTGCACGCAACAAGATTCCTCGCCAGAGACCCCATGGTCTTCTTTTGCCCTTATCCATCCCGGACAGCCCCTGGTCCCACATATCCATGGACTTTATTGTCGAATTGCCTAGGTCTAATGGCATGAACACCATTCTAGTAGTGGTGGATCGTTTTTCCAAGATGAACACATCTCCCTCCTACAGGACTCTTGGGCTAGAAATCAATCTGCACTTCAAAGGGCCTCTCTGTCTTCTAAAATCCAGGCTGATCGCCGTCGCCAACCTGCACCCAACTACAAACCAGGGGACAAGGTTTGGTTGTCTACTAGAAATATCCGCCTCAAAACCCCCTCCACCAAATTGGCTCCTAGGTTTTTGGGGCCATTTCCTATCACGGAGCAGGTTAACCCGGTGGCCTTCCCTCTTCAACTACCCCCAAGCTTGCGAATTCCTAATGTTTTCCATACATCACTTCTCAAACCCTTCATCTCTAGTCCTCTATTCCTGGACCACACTCTTAAACCGGATCCCGTGATCATACAGGGCAACGAAGAGTACGAGGTCCAGACAATACTAGATTCCCGTCTCTCCAGAGGGAAAGTTCATTTCTTGGTTCATTGGAAGGGTTTCGGACCCGAGGAGAGGTCTTGGGTAGCTCTTAACGACATCCACGCACCAGGACTTCTTAAACACTTCCGGAAAAAGTTTCCATCCAAGCCTTGGAAGGATCGTCCTGAGGCCGATCCTGAAGGGGGGTACTGTGAGGACTCGGGGGTCACGTCGGTCGCAGCGTGACCTCCCCTTACTTCTGTCCACTCCCGCGGCTGTGCGGCTCCATCCTCGCCGCTCCCGCCCAGTCTCCGTGGTGAGGGGGCTTCCCCATCGGGCTGCCGCTGCCCCGCGCTGGGCTGGTGCTCGGGTGCCCTCCGTTGCTCCTGCATGTGCATCCCCTGCTATTACGGAATGCATGCCAGCACCAGCTAATTTATTCACTGCTCTTGCAGTGAAGCCACACCACTCTCCCACAAGCTGGTTACTAGTTAACCCTAAACCTTACCACCTGGCAGCCTATTATGGAAACCAATCCTGGACTGCTCCTAGGGCTCCTCAGGCCTGCCTCCATTACCCATTGGTCAGCCACAGTACTTAATGCCTGTTCTGCCTCTCTCACACCGCTCGACATAGTCTCTGCTACAGACGTCTATTCTGGCTCTCCCTTTGTCTTCGTGCATTTAGGTTGTGACCCGGCTTGGCGGACATGCTTATCTGGCTCTGGATCCCGGCTCCCTCCTGACCCTGCAGTTTCTTCCATCCCTCGACCTCAGCTTGGACCTCGACCTTCCGGATCTCTCTTTCCCCGACCTTTGGTAACAGCAACGACTTCGCCTCTTCAGTACCGGTACCGGCAAGTATTGCTACACCTGTTCACACCTGGCCTGGCAACGCGAAAACACCACACTCCGAACACGCTCCTTCTGCTGCGGGTGTGTGCACATATACGTCCCAACCTCAGTATAAGGGACGAGTCTGGTCTGCGGGCAGCACCGGTGTAACACAAGTTAACTAACAAAGAATACAAAATAAAATCATTTATTAATTGCAGCAGCACACATGTATTGTACATACTGCAATGCCCATGTGGGTTCCAATATGTTGGTAGAACTAGCAGGCAGCTAAAAAGAAGACTTTGGGAACATATTTATAACAGCAAGAAGGGGTTACAAACCCATAGTGTATCTAATAATTTCAGATTAGTGCACAACCAAAACCCTGGAATGGCCTAAAATGTATGGGAATAGAATGTCCAAAACCAAACTGGAGGGAAGGGAACAGAATTTCTCAAATCTCCAGAAGATAAACTTTTTGGATACACCAGCTGAAAACTCTGTCCACTCAAGGGCTGAATCTGGATTTCTATCTGGTCTAATTTCTGCAGGATTGAGCTATACTCTGGCGCTATACCCTTAATAAACATTCTTATAACAATGTTCTGTAACTGGATATGTATTGAATAGTGTTATCAGTCCTGTACTACCTTATACATTAAACTATTCCATCTAGATTTAATCCATGTAATATTGTTTAAAAGTTGCCATGATCAAACATACCCGCAAAAGATGGGTGCAGTGACCACCAACCTCTTTTGCTGCCTCCACACAGGCCTCCTGCCTGCTTCTGCCTGCTGCTTCCGACGTCGCCTTCTACCCACTGCAGCCGCTGCCTTCTGCCAGATGCTGCTGCCCCAGGTGAGGAGATGATCCGTGGTGGTGGCGGCTGCTGCTGCTCCGGGAAGGGGGGGGCTGATGGGAGATGCAGGACGGATTGTGAGATGCAGAGGGGGCTGATGTGAAATGCAGGGGGGGCTGATGTGAGATGCAGGGGGGGCTGATTTGAGATGCAGGGGGGCTGATGTGAGATGCAGGGGGACTGATGTGAGATTGTGGGGGGGCTGATGTGAGATGCAGGGGGGGGCTGATGTGAGATGCAGGGGGTTGGTATATGAGGGTGATGTGAGATGCAGGGGGGTGAGTATATGAGGGCAATGTGAGATGAGGATGATGATGTAGGGTGCTGGGCGAGATATGAGGATGATGATGATGATGATGGGTGCTGGGGGAGTGTATGAGGATGATGAAGGGTGCGGGGGGAGATATGATGATAATGATGTTGATGATTTTACCCATGAGGCTCGATTTAAAAAAATATTTATTGGGCGGTGGGGGTCTTTTAAAAATGTATTGAGGTGGTGAGGGTCTTTTTAAAAGTTATTGAGGTACTTGGGGTCTTTTTAAAATGTATTGGGGCGGCGGGAGTCTTTTTAATATGTTTTGGTGTGGGGCATTTTGAATATATAGTGGCGTGGACAGGTATTTTTATTATGTATTGCGGGTAAGGTTACATGTATTTAGGGGGTGGGGGTTATGTGGGGGGATAGAGTGAGTGGGGTAATTGATGGAAGATAAGGGCGAGTGAGAGGAGAGAGGGGGGTGAGTGAGGAAAAGTGAGGAGTAAGAGTGAGACGCAGGGGAGATAAATACAGGCGAGGTGGGAGGGGGGAGAGTGAGTGAGATGGAGAGGAGAGAGAAATACATGGGTAGAGGATGGGAAATAGAGGGGGCTCGTGAGGTGTGACATTAACCTAAGGTCGCCCTTACAGTGCCAGCGCCGCTGATGTCATGCTGCGGTCGCTGGAAAAATCAAATTGAAGTGACTTCCAGCAATTGAGACCAAGCCGTTGCGCCGTCACGTCCATCCTATTATAAGCGCATGCGACGGCGTTAATACATTTGTTTTGACGTAACGTCGCCGGTACTATAAGTGCGGCCTAATATGTGTCAGCCAGATAGGGGATCCCTGAGATTTTTTGAAATATTTCAAGGGTTCTTCCAAACAAAAAAGGTGAAAGGGAATCACTGCTCTAACTACATCACTATACTGCTTGTTCAAGTGTAGCAGCACTCCGACCCGCCACAGACTGATTTAGATTCTGTATTTTGTTTGTTTGTTGTTTTTTCTGGTCACATTTATTTTAATAGTAACTAAATAAATGTAAGTTTTATTAATTGTCACATTTAACTATCATGAGTGCAAATCGCAGTGCTTTCCCTGTTGTGCCCCTATTTCTGCACCTCTTAGTATGCAGAGATGTAATTTTTGTACGCCTGATACTAGGCTGCCAAAGTCCACAACTTATGACCTCAGATTGGCCTGATGAAGTAGCAAGATCTAAAAAATGCATTGGAATCAATTGTGTGCTATTTTCTATTCTCCATTGGTCACCTTGACCATTTTCCAAGTTACACCTTTATTGCCATACTATTGCTGGTTAGCTATATCAGGTATCAATCGCCTTATTGGCTGCCGGGTGTCCAAGCAATGCTGCTGCCTTAAGCTATTCTATCTCAGCTGTAGTAGCAGAGCAGGTGATTTTGTCCACACACATATATGCTCAGCTGACGGAGAGGTACAGAGCTCATTGCGGAGGATCGGGAGAGGGTTCATTCCCTACCAGAGATGATCTTCATCTGCCATGCTCTTAGTTTCTCCCCCGACTGAGTGATTTTGGCTGTGGGTTACATGAGGCCGGACCTGCACCTCTCTCTTCCATATCTAATGGGACTGTTTACAATACCCAGCCAGGAGCGGGTGCTTTCCCTACCAGCTATACCATCCACGTGTGGACATATAATCATCCTCTATTTGGCATTTTTTCTAGAAACCAATATCCATCGTGTGATGTCTATGGGAGTCCGGTAACAATGTATCACTGTCTACTCCCGTAGTAGCACTCACATATGTGCTGTTTAACTATGTGTTTATTTTGTATATTATTTTCAATCTTACTAAAGAATCTTTATATGAAGTTTGCGCTAGTATATTATTTTACCATTTCTGTTTGATGTTCTTCAGCATAGGATAGGATAGATGTGATGCATCCAAATTGGTCAGAATTCCTCCATAACATGTGTAAATAATACTGGATGACAGTAGAAAGTCCGTGAATGATATGGCAATTTGTCAGTTACGGGCTAGGTATCTAGTGGGGTCCACTTGACCTCCACAACCAAAACACCATATAGGCCCCACCTAGTAACCAATATAAGATAAACAGAGGCACTGGTAACCATAAAAATATATGTAGGGGCACTGTGGCCCTTTACGGTGGGGCCTATAAGGTGTTTTGGTTGTGGAGGTCAAGTGGACCCCACTAGATACCTAGCTCGTACCTGACAAATTGCCATATCATTCATGGACTTTCTACTGTCATCCAGTATTATTTACACATGTTATGGAGGAATTCTGACCAATTTGGATGCATCACATCTATCCTATCCTATGCTATTCCTATAGTGATTGCTCATGGGACTGATTCCTGTTATACTCTGAGTGATACACTCCTTATAGGTCATTCTATTATTGGTTATTGCATAAGTGGTGGTGCATTCATTTTTTCCCCCTATTCTATGCATGGTAGAAGGGGAGTTACACAATTCTAATGGAACCTGTATAGGAATTTATTATACTAAAAGTGTACAACATCATCTTCCTAAATACACATCAACCAAAGGTTTTTTCAATTTTGTTGTAACCATGGACACTGAAGAAATTGAACATGTTGACCCTGAAGATCCCACTAATTACATCTCTGGATATTTTGATAACGCACATAGGCTTAGAAAAGCCAAAAAAGTTTTTGACAACCAAACAGTTTTGGACTGTGATGATTTAACAGATCTGGAAGATCACTTCCAGAAACTTAATAAACTTATGACCAATGATACCAGAATATGGTGGGACCTCATTTCACTAGAAAACTATTTGCTTGTTAAGAGGATTCCAAGAGGCTTAAGAGTTAAAAAATCCCCCACATTTGGGTTTGTAAGCCCACAATTTGAAAATGACTGGAAAATCATTTTAAATGATTGCTCGTTCAAATTGATGGAACTAATTGTGAAATTAAAAACTAAAGAAAAAATAGTTCTTGAAAAAGAAATTAAGGACTTACAAACATACCTGACCAAATTTTGTAGAATGGAAGGTTTCAAAGAATTAGATAAAAATCTTGAAAAAAGTATTAAAGATTTAGAAAAATCCATTATGGATAAAAAACAACAAAAATTTGAGAGGGACAAATTAGACTATGATCGGCATCAAGTCTATTCATGGAAAAGGACAACACCCAATAAACGTAATAATAAAGATGCACGTCCCTACCATTCAACGCCTGATAATAAATCGTATAAATACAGAAAATCTATTCTGAAACCAAGAGGTTATTCTAACACTGCTTATAGTGGAGATTCTGACACAGTGGACACAGACAATATTGCACACACAGTTTCTTTCTTCACCACACATGAGGAAGACAATTCCCAATCAGATGTGGATGCCCCTAAAGAACAACGCCCCTTTTGGGAGAGGAAGTATAAAGAAAGAGAATCAGAACAAAGACCCCAACAAGGACATTCCTCTGAGTCCTCTAGACCACCCGAGGCGTCAAAAAACCCAAAAGGACGAGGCGGGGGACAAAAACAACAAAATCAAAAAGGAGCTCCAACAAAGAGAAAGAAAAACTTTTAAAACAAGAATGTGGCGTGATAAATATTTCTAATGTAGTACTCTCGGAGGACGAACTATCACTACTTAACAAGGGCTTGGGATATGTTCCTGACACTGATTTCAATTTATTCCAAACTGTTGTAGATCTGAACAAATTCATCAGGAAGTGTACTCTCAAAAAATTCTATTATGATAGAAATAATCAAGAAATTGATAATAATAATGCAATGTATGATACTGATTGTATTTCTTCCTATGTAAATAAAGATGTTAACATTAATTCATTTAAGGAACAGTGTCTGGTCCAGGATATGGAAGAGATTCAGGGATTTCAAGATCTTGGATTTAACCCTGAGAACTTATTGGGTAATTATAAAACAGGTTTGAGGAGAAAATCAGTATTCTTCCCCACATTTATTAAAGGAAAATTTATATCTACATTTGAGTCCCTAGTAGAAAGAGACCTAAGACTCCTACAAAAAGGATTTTTATTTACTACAAAATATGGCTTCAAACATGAAGATAATTTATCTGTAAATGAAAGACAGGCACTAAAGGATTTACAAACTAATAAATTGTTGGTAATAAAAAAAGCCGACAAAGGAGGGGCGGTGGTGGTGCAGCATAGGGATGATTATCTCAGGGAGGCGTTGCGCCAACTTGGTGATCTGACTTCCTATGCTGCACTACCCTCCGACCCCACTTCCAAATTCTAAAGGGATCTCAAAAATCTACTAGATGTGGGCTCTATGTTAAGAGTATTGGATGAGAATGACATTGATTTCCTGTTTAACCCCATGCCCACCACGCCCGTGTTTCACCATCTCCCAAAGATTCATAAGACGTTGGTGTCCCCTCCTGGGAGACCAATTGTCTCCAGTATTGATTCTTTGGGAGATGGTGTTTCACGGTACGTGGACTTTTTCCTTCAGCCCCTTGTTCAACAATTGCCTTCATACATTCGTGATAGCAGTGATTTATTAACCACTCTTGACCAAATTGTATGGAACCATAATATGGTGTGGGTGACACTAGATGTCACGTCATTATATACCATCATTTCCCATGAACATGGCTTGACAGCAGCACGTCACTTCCTCAATCAATCAGATCTAGCACCAGCACAAGTCACCTTTCTCTTAGACGCCATTCACTTCCTCCTCACTCACAATTTTTTTCTTTTTGATGGGGTTCATTATCTCCAGAGACGTGGAACGGCTATGGGCACGAGCTTTACCCCATCATACGCCAACCTCTTTATGGGGTGGTGGGAGTCGTTCCACGTCTTTGGAGATAAGAACAGATTTAGGGAGCACATTATATTTTATAGACGCTATATTGACGATCTCCTGTTTATTTGGGAAGGAGACATCACCACACTTTTGGAGTTTATTTCTGCACTTAATGACAATGAGCATAATCTCTCTTTCACTTTTTCTTATCACTTCCAACACATTTGTTATTTAGATTTATGTTTATATATTGACACAGCACTCTCCATTCAGACCACATTATATCGGAAACCGAACTCACGGAACACTTTTTTAAGACCCAGTAGTTGCCACCCTCAAGCCACGTTCATGGGGATACCGAAAAGCCAATTCATCAGAACCCGCCGCAATTGTTCAAATGACGATGAATTTAAAGTGAAATCACATGAGTTATATGTTCGTTTTTTACAAAGAGGATACAAAAAAACTGACTTAGACAGATTGCTCAATGATATGTGTAAGATGGACAGAAACAGTCTCCTTAGACAAACAACTGTTAAAAGCTCTAGATCTGAATATAGTCCATCTTTCATAACACCATTCAGCAAACAAGCACAATCCATCAAGGCTATTTTCAAAAAAAAATTGGAATATCTTGTCACTAGATCCTGTGTTAAAACCGTATGTGTCGCTAGGTCCAAACATTATATTCAAAAGGGCAAAAACGATAGCAAACACACTATCACCCAGTTTATTTACTACTGCAGATGAGAATAAATCTCCATTACCAAAAGGAATGTTTACATGTACTAAATGCAAAGCATGTATTTCCATGAATCAGAGCAAAACGTTTACATCTACAGTCACGAGAATGACATATAACGTCCCATGTTTCATTAATTGCAACTCCACACATATAGTATATTTACTCAAATGTGGGTGTGGACGTCAATACGTTGGGAGGACTACTAGAAAATTGAAAATTAGAGTCCTAGAACATCTCCGACTGATTAGGAATAAAGATCAAAACCACCCTGTACCAAAACATTTCTCGAATTGTCCACATGGTAATGCCAATCTACTTTCGGTTCAAGGTATTGAACACATCCCTGTCTCCCCCAGAGGTGGAGATAGAGTTAAGATGTTAGACAGACGTGAATCCTACTGGATTTTTACTCTGAGAACTAGAGAACCTTTTGGCATGAACATTGATTGGGATATAAGTCATTTTATAAAATAATTTAAAATAATAAAAAAATTCTTTCCCTTTGTCTAAATAAAATTATATGAAATTGTTTATTAAATTATTTTATTTTTCTCATATATTTACAATTATCCTTTATGTTTACACATCATTATAGACAAATATGGATTCATTGTTCTATCAATTATCAATCATCACTAACTATCTACCTAAGCAGTTGCAATTATCATTTGCTTTCCCAATCTCTGTTCATGCTCCTCTAACAATAAATGTATGTGGATTATAAGTTATTGTATCATTCGTTATATTGTGTACACTTATGGTCATGCATATACATGATATTATATTAATCACAACTAGATGTAGGGTAATTTCATAACAGTCATCTGTATAGGGAACACTCTTACAATATCTATTGTACTGATTAGATAGGATCTAAACATCTATAGAAGTATATCAGTATATATTTAATTGTTCCTTTATACTGTATTGACTGGTGATCATGTTCCTTTCACGAATTACAAATTTCCCTGTATCACTTGCACAGGCATATGTCAAAATATATTTCAGCAGGGGCTTAAAATAGTACTAAGTGCATTTCAACAATGTTCTAAATATGCCCCCTATAATATCAAGCATTTGCTGACATTGCCTGTGTCAATTTGCTGCTATTACAGTATCTAAATGTGTTTTTAATGTGTTTTTTATTCAACTGTGTGTTTATTTTGTTGTTAATAAAGTTTGTTTTAGAAAAAAGAGACAGTCAGCTAGCATTAGCCAACCACCTGACTTGCTGAGCCAATGGTTGTGCACGCCGCGTCACCGCGACCCGTTGCGACGCGGGATGATGACGTCACACCCGGTAGCGCGAGGCATAGTGCAGGTGAGTATAAATTACGCAGCAATACATGTATTTGTCACCTTGATAAAGTGCCCAGTGCACGAAACGCATAGGTGCGTTCGTGTTGCTCTGTTGTCCTGTTGCTGCACCACCCTGCAATAAACCTGACCTGTTGCTCATTGGAGTGTTCACCTTGTTATTCTTTCCGGTCTCACTGGGAGCTGGAATCTGAGGCTGTGCTACACATCACCACTTCTCTTCTTGATGTTCTTCAGCAATCATTTATTTACTAGGTGCACCTTTCTACTATAGAGCACTTGCATCTAGGATTAGGTTATTTATTTAACCCATTAATAACATTGAAAAAAAGGAAATGTGTATACTAGCGCTAATGTGATTTAAAATACACAGTGAGCCTATCACACCTGTGGTATATAATCTAATAACATAAATATAAGGAAGGCTGCCAAAACTTAAAAAAATGACCTTTAAGATCAAATCAAACAATTACAAACAAATAATTTGGCGCCTAAATATGAATAAATATAGTGCAAATAATAATCTGACCATATAAAAAATCCAGACTTCGAAACCTGAAGTCCATTTAGATATATAGGAAGTCCAATCATGGAAACCTGTGGTCTATCAGATGTATCTCGCAGGCGATATCACAATATGAAAAAGAAAGAGAAAACAACCATTCATAGCGTAAACCAGATAAACTGTAAATGGGACAAACATACAGTACATGTAACACTAGACACACAAACTCACAATAACAATACACCTACAGTATGAACTGCACAAGACTATTTAATTAATGATAAAATCAATAAGCATACACCATAACATAAGGCATTTGCAGGGAGTTTTAACAAATGAATGCTGTTCCAGTGGAGAAAAATTGAAACCCTACTTACAAAAAGAAGGATAAAATCAGGCACAGTCTGAACAAATCTTTCTCCCAAAGCTGCCAACCATGGGACCAGGTTGCGGGGGCTCTCCTCCCCTTGTGTAACCGCTGATGTAGGTACTGCTATGCCGGTTTGATGTGCGATACAGTGGCTTTTCCATCTTGAGGATTTCCTCCATAGCAGCTGTGAGTTCCTTGCCCAGCCAGTGTAGCAACGATGCTCCACCCACCCACATCGACACCGCAGGAGAAGGGCGTCTGACGAGGACTGTCATCGCAGTGGTGCGGACACTCTACTTGTCCCCCAATGCCCGCCACCCCTGTACGGAGCCTAACAACAACATCGCGGGAGGATACATAGGCACCCGGTGTGTGAGAAGGAGAATCTGCAGGCGCAGGACTCTGCCACGGTCATCGGGCCACGCATCCTGGGTTACCACCACCGCAGGTAAAGAAGGAAGATGTCCTACCTGGATCTCCGATTACGGGGGTACAGATTATTCTGGCGGGTCTTCACAGACTGCTATCTCCACGCGGGACTCAGGTGAGGTGGTTGTCGCACCAGTTCCATATAAACTCGGTTGAAGCATATGGACTAACAGCTTTCATTATTTATATACCGGCATTTGACTCATGAATATATTTCTACAATTTCATTAATGTTATTAAGACACCGCAGTGTTTGTACAGTAGCATCAACATTGGGGACATCCCTTCTCTTTTCTCTATGGGACTCATATACTGTACTTGTTTGATAGCTCATACTGGCAGTGAGAATTTATTCATTACAGTACATTAATTGATTTTTTTGATGTTTCCTTATTATAAGGGCTGGTTATGTCTATTTTTTATTCCTTGGATTTGATTATTATTTTTCTTTGCTCATTCACACAATACATCCTTTTTTTAAATAAAATCATTTTTTCTTTAAGTCATCATTATGGAGGATATTGAACAGATTAACACCCAAGATACAAAGAGTTATATATATGTGCATAGTTGCAGTGACAATACTAAGAGAAAAAAACGAGCTGAACATGTCTTTGAAAATTCTACTGACTTCGTATGTCAGGAAACATCAGATCTTACAGCACATTTTTTAGAATTGGAGAAATTACTGACACAGAATATTAGACTTTGGTGGGATGTCACTACACTAGAGAACTATATTAAAGTAAAAAGAATACCAAGGGGGCTAAGGATAAAAAAAACACCTACCTTTGGCTTTGGTAGTAAAGAATTTGAACAAAATTGAAAATCCACACTAGGTGAATGTTCTTTTAGACTTATGGACATGATTATTCAATATAAATCAAAAGATAGTTTGCTCCTAGTTACAGAAATACAAACATTACAGAATAAGCTTAAAGCTTTTGAAACCATGGAACATTTTGAAAATAATGATCATATATTGTTATCAAACATAGAAGCTATGGAGAATACTATTATGAAAAAAAGCAAACTAAGTTTGACTGAGATCATTTTGATTACGAGAGAAATCAGGTCTATGTTTGGGAAAAAACAGGTATCTCAAATGGTAATAGAGGTAGATCGAGGACACCCTCTCGTTCACATGGGGACAGAGAAGACATTTCAAGTACACCAAAGAAATCTGTTTTGAAGTTTAAATATACTGATACTTCAAGTTTTGAATCTGATACTTCAGAGGGGGACAATCGATTTCCCTCGGTATCATTTGATTTACATCGGATACATGGAGAGGAAAGAGCTATATACGTACACATCAGCGGGACTCATCCACCTCA
Source organism: Ascaphus truei (assembly GCF_040206685.1). NCBI lineage: Eukaryota > Metazoa > Chordata > Amphibia > Anura > Ascaphidae > Ascaphus > Ascaphus truei. The sequence goes on from NC_134490.1 coordinate 92,934,455, forward strand.
AGTGCATCGGGTCATTTTGCACAGATGAAAAAAAACAGGAGTCAAAAAACTCCACAGGACGAAGAAGTCAAAGAGGAAAAGGGGAAACAAGAGGGTCAGCAAAGAGGAAGAAATACGCCTAGATGTGCCTGAAGATAATGTGATTAACGTCTCTCACAAAATATTAACAGTTATCCCTCATACAGAAGGACAGTTATCCCTCCTTAACAGAGGACTACATTTTTCCCCTCAAAGTGACTTTCATCTCTTTGACACTTACATTGATTTACAATGTTTCACTCGTAAATTAAGTCTTAAACATTTTTTCTTTAACAGACAAAATGTAAATGTACCTGTGGTGGTGGGTTCTCCGGCATCATCACTGAATTATTCTGTTGATGATGAAGTAGAACCAGACCAATCAAACTTTGATCTTACATTTAGAGAACACTGTGCTATTTCCGATTTGGAAGATTTATATATAAAACAAAATGATGAAGATAGTACACATGATGAATCCCTGTCCAATTTTTTCAGTTATGAACATACAACATTTCGGAAGAAATCTACTTTTTGTCCCTATAATTCTAAAGGTCCTTATATCACTACATTTGAGAAGCTTGTGGAAAGGGATCTTAAGTTGTTGGCAGAGGGCTATACTTTTAATTCATATTTACATAACAACCTAACCTTCTTAATTGAAAGAACTTCAAAATCTAAAACAAGATAAAACAATTGTTATAAAGAATGCAGACAAGGGAGGGGCGATTGTTATACAACCTGCAGACAAATACAAACCAGAAGCATTGAGACAATTATCTGATGTTAAGCCTATCGCAAACTTAATAGGACCCAACCACCTGCTTCTTACAAGAATTGAGTGTATTGCTTGATATGGAAAAAGTGCTTTATGTGTTGAACACCAAGCAATTTGACTTTCTGTATTCTCCTAACCCTGTGGTGCCCATCTTCCAAAGATCCATAAATCGCTCAAAAGTCCTCCGGGATGTCCCATTGTGGCGAGCATTGGATCTTTGGGAGATGGGCTTTCACGATTTGTTGACGCGTATCTACAACCAATAATATAATCATTACCGTCATTTATGAAGGATTCCAATCAATTAATATTTGATATAAAGCAGATTAAGTGGCGTGATAGCTACAGATGGGTTACCATAGATGTTACATCGCTTTATAACATTATAAAACATGAACAGGGTATTACTGCCATACAACATTTTCTTAAATTATCTCACTTAGCACCAGCATTTTGTGCTTTTTTTGCTTGATTCAATCACTTTTTTACTCACACACAATTATTTTTCTTTTGATTCACAATTTTATTTACAACTTAGAGGCACCGCTATGAGCACATCTTTCGCACTCTCATATGCTAATCTTTTTATGGGGTGGTGGGAGTCTATCTTTAATTGTAGTGATCTAAATCCTTTCAGGCACCAGATTTTATTTTAAAAACGATGTATAGATGACCTACTATTTATATGGGATGGTGATCTTCCCTCACTTCAAACTTTTTTTCACCAACTTAATATTAATGAATATAATCAAATATTAACTATTCAACACAATATTCATCACATTTATCTTTTAGATTTAATGTGTATGTAGACATACAAGGTAACATCCAAACGGATATATACAGAAAGCCAAATGCACGAAACTCATATCTTATGGCCGATGCAATCATTCCAAATATCTAATGAAAAGCATTTTAAAGGGTCAATTTATACTATGTTCCACGGAGGAAGCCTTTGAGGCACAGTCCAGGGACTTAGACTCCAGATTTGCTGCTAGAGGCTATAGGGAATCCCATATCAATGAAGCACTTGATTCTGTTAAATCTATTGACAGAAGGAATTTTCTGTTAAAGCGTTCTAAGACAGTCAAACAAAAACCATTACATGAGACATCTACACCTTTGTTTATAACACAACAAAGTAGACAATCAGACCAGATACGGTGCATTATTAACAAACGTTGGGATACTTTGAAATTGGACAGGGATCTAAAAGTGATTCTCAAGGAAAGACCTAAATTTGTATTTAGAAGGGCTAAGTCCCTAGCATTATTCCGCTCTCCTAGTTTATTTGATTCTAGAGCAAATTTTCCCAGGATTAAAAATGATCCAAAAGGTTTCTATACAGTCTATGTGGACATTGTGTGGTATGCAAATATGCCAATCAAATTAAAAAAAGTCAAATGTGTTAATCCAAAGATTGAGCGACCTATTCAAACTTTTATTAACTGTAACTCTAGTTACACAGTATATCTTCTGAGATGTGGGTGTGGCAGGGGCTATATCGGACGAACCATTAGGCTTCTCAAGAAGAGCATAATGGAGCATGTCTGTGCAGTTATCAAACAAGACCTGTCACATCCAGTCTTGAAACATTTCACTACATGCCCACCAGGCACTATTAAGAATTTCTCATTTTCTGGTATTGAACATGTCCATGCCCCAATTCGGGGAAGAGATAGATTGGACATGTTGAATAAAAAGGAAATGTACTGGATTTACAGTTTAGACACAATGGGGCCTATGCAGAGAGCAGCGAATTTTAAAATTGGCGAATTTATTAAAAAGTAGCTTTTTTGGAGAGTTTTATTCTCCATATGCAGAAAAGTGCGAATTCTGCTATGTTTAACATGGATGCGTGTGGCGAGTTTAAATTGGCGAGATGCGCGCTTCAGAAACGTGTAAAAACAAATTTTTTCCCATTGCAATGGCCGCGAGCGGCAGCTTCTTGCCAATTTTTTCTGGCGAGGCAAAAAGGAGACAATCGCGCCATTTTATTGGCGCGAACAGCCGCTAGATGCCGTTCGCGCCTCTCTGCATTAGGATATTTTTAAAACTGGCGAGATTGAGGTTCTCGCCAGCCGCGAGGCGAGTTTTACAAATAGAAAAGAAAAATTGGCGCGTTTTTCGGAACTCGCCATTTTCTGCTGCTTTCTGCGCGATTTTCTCCAAAAAATGGCGAATTTCGAAATAGCGCTGCTCTCTGCATAGGCCCCATTGTATCCTTCAGTATTAACATTGACTGGGAGTTAAAGCACATTTTATGATTTTTTCATAAATACAACAAAATAGGAAGCGCTCTAACTAAATAAAGTCCAAACTTGAAAAGGGAAGATGTGGTGCAGCGTGAAGAGTCGAAATTGTTCCCAATTCCCAGCAGCAATATATGTCAAAATAATCAGCGCACCTCGTTTCATAGGAAGAAAAAGAAAAAAGAAAAAGAGCACAGTAGTGAAGCAAGTTCATAACACAATGCTTGTATCTGTAAATGGTGAGATATGCACTTATATTTCAGTGCCTTTCTCAGGCATGTAATGATATCTTTAAGCGTCCTCACCACCATGAAGTCATCACAATTTTCAAAGAACTTCTTTTTCAAAATGTTGTTTTATGTAAAATATCAGGAATGTGATTTCACACAACAAGTTTAAAACATGGGCACAGAGCAGTTCATGATGTTCCGCAACCTCCGGTGTCTGCGACAGTCACTTGTCGAACTGATCGGCGTTCTATGTTACTTCCTGTTCCTTCAGTGAAACTGGTCCTCCCGGCAACCCTACGCGTTTCAATGGTGATCCGTCTTCGTCAGGGGTAAGTATGGTATGCTCCGGTGTCCCTTCTTTATATATCCCTCTCTATCAAAGCTACACAAACTTCTTTAATTAGTGCTAATGATGGAAAGAGACAGACAACATATTATACATAACAAATAAGATTCTATACAAAATATATTAAAAATGTCTAACTACATACCATAAAAACCATTTTGAAAGACAAATTTATTAAAATTGGGATCATACAAGGTTATGTAGGAGAAAACACAACAGACAAAACACACTAAGTGCAGATAATATGGTTCAGGTGTGAGATAGGATGTAGGTAGAATAAGTACAGTGGCGTGATCAGTGGATTCTGGTGGGTCCCTCTAACCATACACAGGAAGCAGCTGGGACTGAGATATCAGTAGCAGGTGTACATGTAAAGATAAAGACAGACCTCCATGGTGCAGATCAATGGTATACAAATAAACTTTATGAAATAGTATAAAATGTGCACTCACAATGTATAAAATCAAAATCAGCGTTTTTTCACTATATAAGTGATAGGAAGGTAAGGGTGGTTGCCACAGCTCACCGCACCGCCGATATCCTGGACTGTTCACCTCCGCAGGCTCCCTGTGCTTATTTCACAGCACCATAACAGTATGGGGATCTCCTGCTGCAGTGTCTCCGGTGCATCGCGTCACTTCCGGTGGGCACGATCAGCTCCGTCGCGTCACTTCCGGTTCGGCGGTTGATTGACAGTTCACGGGCACCAATCCTCTCACCTCCTGAGCTGGTCCACTCTACGCGTTTCGCTAATAGAATGGCTGGCTTCGTCAGGAGTATGGACCCTCCCCTTCTAGTGTTAACTTATATACCTTGTTCAATTACTGGTTTTATTAACCCCTGCAGTGCTGGTCTGGGGTCTATGAGCATGATTGGATGTGTTCACAAATTCATTATAAAAAACAGGGTTAAGGTTGGGAGATATAAAGTACTTGTCCAATCAGATGTCTTGTTTATTTAATTTATTTAATTCAATTAGTTAGGCTATTTGAAATATGGGGAGAAAAAAGATAGGAGGTATACAAAAAATGGCAGCAATGTGAACACTTAAAAAATAAAAGATATAAATAGATAAATATACTTAATCAAAAATATGAGATTACTTTAAAAATATATAAAATATATATAGTAGTATTTTAATAATATTTTAATAAAGTTCAGTAATTTATTTAGTGATGAGGATGTGAATATATCCCTAAGACAATGCTCTAGCACACTAAACACTCAACATAGCTGTAGCTCTTTTCAAAGGGACATTGTAGTAGCAGCATAGAGGTTATAACACTTCTACTTCTTACATCAATTTATACAATAATCTCAAAAAAGACTTAAATCCTTGCTAAACAGGACCTCATAAACAGACTCCTAAATGACCTTGAGAATGGATATAAAATATTCTTATATATAACAATGTATAAGCATATAAACGACGCATATGGAAACGGAGGTTTCTTGTTAACCTATGGTAGGAGGGGATGAATGGAAAGGAGAGAATTCCATATTAGAACACATATGACAATACAAAATGATAACAATATAGAATTCATGTGAGATAATAACAGTATAAGAAAAGAGAGGGGTCTTAAAATAGATAAAAATAAATTTTATTAAACATATAAAACCAATAAAATTTGTGCAAGGAATTTTATTTCAGAAAGGGGGCTACGTCTATTTCCATATTTAGTCCTCTGGGATGGAGGGATTTTAGTTTGTGAATCCAAAAGGACTCCCTTTTGATGAGCTCTAAATTCCTATCTCCTCCACGCCAGTGTTGCTTGACCAATTCTATGGGCATGTACGTTTATGTATGTATGTTTATGTTTATGTATGTACCTTTGGGGTCCCCCTGATGTTTTTCTAAGAAGTGATTCGGAACACTATGAGTGACAAGTTGCCGTGTATGGTTAGAGGGACCCACCAGAATCCACTGATCACGCCACTGTACTTATTCTACCTAAATCCTGTGAGTGACAAGCACACAGAGGCCAAGCATCATTATTATCTCACACCTGAACCATATTATCTGCACTTAGTGTGTTTTGTCTGTTGTGTTTTCTCCTACATGCTCCCCCTGGGTTGAGAAAATATCGTTTGATCTTCTGGGACCAGCCAAGACAGTCCCTTCAAGAGGGTTTGAGCAGGGGGTTACAACGTTTATTATATTTTTCACTATTACACTATTTTGAGTCACGATTCTATTTATATCACTATATATGTGTTACATTTATTCACTGTATTTTAAGTGATCATTAGCACTTAATTAGCGCCAGTTTCTTCACCAATCACATTGTTGTATCATACAAGGTTATAACATATATCCTGTTAATTTTCCTTAAATAGTCTATGAGAAAATACATGATTCCTCTATGTTTAAATAATGAATAAAAAACTAATTGTAAATTAGTGTGAGGACGTTGTACCCCCAAGATTAAATCCGCATAATTGAATATAATGTATGGCAATTTAGGATACATAATATCTAGTATCAAAATTATTAATTTAATAAAGTGCTTAACTAAGTATTACATTTTAATTTTGATCTAAATATAAATGATAAAGTGATGTATTATTATTTATTCTACTAGTAGTTAATAATATATATATATATATATATATCTATATATATATATATATATATATATATATATATATATATATATAGATATATATATATATATATATCTATATATATATATATATATATATATATATATATATATATATATAGAATCCAATGCACAGCCGGCACACCATATGCAAGTAAATAAGTTTTGGTGCTTATCCCATAAAGCAATAACAGACCATACGATACCGGTTGCAACACGACATCAAGGGACAGCACGCAGGTAAGTAAATCAAAAATGTTCTATATTTGATAGAATACACAAAAACCGACGTTTCGGTCCCCCAGTGGGACCTTTCTCAAGGTTTGCACCACCTTGAGAAAGGTCCCACTGGGGGACCGAAACGTCGGTTTTTGTGTCTTCTATCAAATATAGAACATTTTTGATTTACTTACCTGCGTGCTGTCCCTTGATGTCGTGTTGCAACCGGTATCGTATGGTCTATATATATATATATATATATTTAGCTAACAATAATAAATTCCTTAAAGTAATATTAGTGAATTTAGTGATTATGATTAATTTAAGTGAGAAAACAACCTAAATCAATATTAATATTTAATCCCCTAGGTGCTAGTGTTTTTAATTTATGTATCCATAAAGTTTCTCTTTCAGATATTTTTTTTAACTAAATCTCCTCCTCTTTGATTTAACTCTATCTTGTCAATTCCCATAAATTTTAAACCTTCTGGGTTACTAGAATGACATTGTTTTAAATGATAGGAGACATTGTGAGTCCCTTTTTAATGTTATGATAATGCTCATCAATGCGCTGTTTTAAGCATCTCTTGGTGCGTCCCACATATTGCAAATTGCAGGGACACACCAAAAGATATACAACACCTTTGCTATTGCAATTTATGAATTCTTTAATTTTAAAAGTCTCTCCTGTTTGTATTGATGTAAATTCTTTATTGTTAATACTATATTTACAATAAACATATTTTCCACATTTAAAGAATCCTGGTGGTAAACATTTGCTGAGCCAATGACCTTCTCTTTTGTACTTCCTAGGAATGCTTGGAGCAATATATTTTTTGATACTATCAGCCTTTGGATGAAACTAACTAAATAAACTTCCCGACTTGGAATTTCTTGATATTTATATTTAAAATCACATTAAGTGCCTATTTTAGTCAAAGTTCAGAGTTACCAAAATATAAAACTCTGATTTTGAAATAATGTAAAAAAACATGTAATTCCTTTTTCAACCAAAGAATGTAGTTAATAACTTTTACCTCTACAACAACGATATATTGAAAGTATGCTAGGGTAATTAAATGCTTGAATGGGGTATGTTGCATTATTTTCTCTGCTATCCTTAAATAATCAATATTAAGCAATTGGAAAATGGGAATTTAAATAAAAAAGTGTGCTACACTCACCTAAAACTTCTTGAAGGATATTTTAAATGTGTCTAATGAAGAACACGAAAAAAACCAGCGCACCGCCAAAGTGGGTCCCAAGCAAATGTAATGTAAAAAATCTTCTTTATTTAATCCATCTAAAAGTGGAGGTTAACACCCTCCTACACGTTTCGTGTAAAAATACACTTTATCAAGGAGTATGCAATACATATACATCACTACCTTTTATATACACATAATCATTTCCTATATTCGTGCCAAAACTGACGTCATAAACACGCCCATAATGTGTGATGACGCGACTAACTCCCTGGGACCGCCCCATGAGATCCTCCATAACATCTAAATGAGTATGCTACAAATCGCCTCCTACCTCGCGTTCAGTCATCCATTGAGAAGGAGACCCGGTAGGCATGACCATAATCCCCATGGCGTCCCTCCCCCAGTGATCGCCGACAGAACCATTCCGCTCCATGTCATCACCAGGGGCGGACCCACGAGGTCACTGCCGGGCTCCGACTCCCCCCTCAGTGACGCGTGATTTTTTACAATACATTTGCTTGGGACCCACTTTGGCGGTGCGCTGGTTTTTTTCTTTTTTTCTATTTGCCTTTTGAGACCAGCATTTCCCTACCAGGCTACACGCCTCCACAGGACATTGGAAAAGGGGATTTTATGAGTATCATTCATTACTGAATACTTATTATGAGTCCAGGAACCATCCCAATGAGGGCTTGGTTGAGGTTAGGTTATTTTACCCTTTGTCTTGCCCTTCAGGGATTATTGGTTCTTCTGGGGACTTCACTTTAATTTTCTCACATACCCTCATGTCCTATATTGTTCATCTGTTTATTGCAATCATACAAGGGATCAAGCGTTGAGCGCCTTTATCACTTCAATTGTTGTAATGAAGAACACGGACTGAACTGTAAAATAACAAGCTGCTTTTTGGGGGGAACTAAGGAAAATTAGCTTTTAGATTCTAAAAGCTACAGTGGTTTCATGCAGAATTTTGTGCTGTGGAATGTACTTTCACAACAGTTTCATTGTTTAAACACTGGAGGGGAGCAACCTATCCAAAATAAATGTGATTCACTTGAAGGGTCACTTATAGTACTTAACATTAAGCACATAGTTTTGTTGATTAAACTGTTTAAAAGTTATTTTTTTTAAGTATTTTGTTCTACCATGATTTTTATCACTGCTTCTATACTATAGCCATAAGAATAAATACTAAGTACTAAAAAAAGTCTTCATTCTCTACACTTGCAATTCTTAATTTCTAGTACAAAATAGGCAGAATGTCTGATTTTCGTTTTCTCTCACATGTACTCAATGGTACTGTATCACAAAAGCAACATTGGAACAGTGTTTTTTTGGAACTGATTGAAATAAGTCAACATGATATTCACATCAAATCAGTATAATTGTTCCTACAAAGAAAATAATGCTAATAAAAATATATATTTAATTAACAGGATATAGAAAACCGAGGAAGAAAAACCTCTAACACGTTTAAAAGCCCTAACAGTGCTTTATCAAAGAGCAAGTTACATATGTGTTTGAAGTTGTTTAAATACACGTCTCCGATTGCGCTCGCTGCCGTGAGGTAGGGCATATTTATAAACAATTGAGAGGAACATATGAGCTAGCCTAAAATCCCAGACCAACCCATACCTGATCATAGGCATCTCAGGGGATGTCAACGGTGTGTCGTTAATAAAGCAAAAACTAAACAGAACATTTGAAACCAAAACATTGTCTATTAAAACCATATACAATAAACTAAAAAGACTCCAATAAAAAAACACACACAATGCATAGAGTACAAACATAGATGATTAATTGAAATGTATACACTAAACAAAACAAAAACAAGCAAACAAAACAACAACAACAAAATATATATATATACTATAATTCTAAGTTGTTTAATTATTCCGTCTGTTTGCTTGAAGCATCGAAATCTCAGAAACGGCACCATGTAGAACCACAAAACTTACACTGTACATTCTGCTGCTGATTTGTAGGTCAACGCAACTATTTTGAGCTTCCAATGTGACTCACCTCCCAAATTATGAACGTTCTAATTTTCCCTCAGCTGTCCAGCAAATCTGTTAGAGCAGGAGCAGGGGGCAGGGGGCGTGTCTACTAAGGGAGGGGTGTGTCTTGCCTAGATCGGGGCGGGGAGGGGGGAGATGTAGTGAAGAAGAAGAATCAGGCACACGGTCTTAATCATCAAAAGAAAAGGGGTTTAATGTGCCAAGGAATCCAATGTTTCAGCAGTAATACTGCCTTTCTCAGGGTGTAGACTCATGTGAGATGTGCCAGCTAGCGGGGGGAGATGTACCAGCAGGGTGGGGTGGGGGGGGGGACATGTGCCAGAAGCGGGGGGAGATGTACCAATGGGGGGGTGAGATATGCTGGCAGCGAGGGGACATGCCACAGCAGCGCGGGGAGATTTGCTGCCGGCGGGGGCCAGGGACATGTTCTGGCAGCAAGGGGGAGAAATATATATATATATATTAGCTTTTGTGCCTGGCTTTGCCTGGGGAATGTAATATTGAATACATGTCCCTGGCCCCCCCTCCCCCCTGCCCCACTGCCGGCACATCAACCCCGGGTCCACCCTCCCCCCTGCTGCTGGATGTAGTGCGGGGTGAAATTGTCTCTGTCTGTGTGTATCTGTCTGAGTGTATTTCACTCAGTGTATATACTGAGTATATATATTTAAACATCTAAATCTTTTACCAGCAAAGGTGGAATGAAATCTAACATATTATTATATTGCTATTTTAATTTTATGAAGATAAAACATAACAGATGGTCATAATCTAATGTGTGATTGTGTTCGAATCCCATCTAGAAAATATCATTGGAACTCTAACACAGTACGACAATCTGTTCTCAAAAAAAGATAAAAAGATCATATATTGGAAAATGAATAAGGCTTCCTCTCTCTCATTAATCCTAGATCTAGAGCCTATATCTAAACATAAAATTAATCTAATCACAAAATCCTGATTATATCATTCAGTGGCAGCCTGTACACTTTGAACAACATACAGTAGGAGATGACATAGAAACCTGGATACTCCACATGACAAGGGTGCTTGTGCAAAGGAGTATACTCCGGAACATACACTCTGTGACCTGCCAGTGAGAAAATAACCAGCTGAAAACTGTGCCATCCCATCCACAGAAATCATTCAGGTGCTCAATTAAGATCCCATATTCCACGGTATCAAATGTGCAGAAAGGTACTAAGATCAAACAGTCACATCTGTCTCTCGCCACTAGGAGATCCTTATGCACATGAACCAGAGCAGTTTCAGTACTATGCCATCTTCAGAATCTTTACTTGATGCAGCATACATTTCATGAGTTGATAGACTGGTTTTCCGTTGGGTTGAAACCACTTTCTCAATAGTTTTCCCTAGGAAAGGAAGGTTTGATACTGGCCTGTAATTAGACATGCAGTTCGGGTCCAATAATGGCTTTTTTAGAAAAGGTCGGCTGACTGCCTCCCTCAGTGATTCTGGAACTATCCCTGCTTGCAAAGAGCACAGGACTAGTTTGATTAACACTGGGCTGATTACATAAACACAGACTAAGAGAAGGCATGTTGAGACTGGGTCCAAATCACAGGTAATAGGACGCAACCCCTGGATAATTTGCACAATGTCTTCTGCATTCTCATGATCAAAGCTAGTCCATAAAGCTTGATAATATGAATTTTCATGCCCGGCACTCATTGGACAGCACAACTGGGACCCCAGGCCAGATGGAGTTTAATTTATCAGAGAAGGAAAAGGCAAAATCACCACAACAGTACTGTGAAAATGCTTCACCAGTCTGCGGACATGCTGGTTTGCAGATCCTCTCCAGAGTGCAGAAGAGCTGAGCTGGTCTTTGGTCCGCTGCCATGATTTCATGTGACAGGAATTCAGAATTCTATTGAGTAATTGTGGACTAGTATCTTGTGATGTGGTCAATCATTTTCAGCTTGTCGTCACCCATACGAGTAATAAACAATACAGACCGGCGCCAATTAGTCCAAGGTGATACTAATGTCCAGCACTGAAAGAGTCTTAGAATAGTAGATGGCTGCAGTAGTATCTTCACAGCTTGTCTTCAATGATTGGACTCCATATATATGTGCATGGAAGAAAAAACAGACAAAGAAAACATATCATAGTGCAGTATGCAAACAACCAACATGCAGGACAAACAGGACAAGACAAACACTACATAAGTCACCCATACGAGACTTCAGCCAGCACTGTGACCCTTTTTCAATTCACTAAAAGAATTGTCAGACCAAATTGATAGGGCTTGTCATTGACACAGGCATTGAAATCCTTCAGAATAAGCCATCTGGGGTGCTTAAGGACTAGGCCAGCAATAAGGTCTGCAATTTCCTGCAAAAATATCATCCCATTTCCATTGGGCAGTACTGTGGATGAGAAGGACTGTAAACCCCACATCAATAGCACTCTGAATCGATAGTTCTTAAGGAGTTAAGTTCAGTAATAGCCAAACATTTAATATTCAAGGACTCAATTTCCACAGGTGTAGTACCACAAGATTGGTGTAAAGGAGATGTTGTGCCTATATTTAAAAAGGGAGCTGCATCATCTGGTGTTCACCACCGTCAGAAACCCAGCCAGATCTGGGTAACGTTCAGCGCCAATGCTCAGCACCAGGAAGCCTCTCCAAATGGGGCACTACTCACTGGACCAGACTTGAAAACCAGTCTTCCAGGGGCGTTGATCTGCTTCTGCAAGGAGCCAAAGTCCATCTCCTTCCGCCAAACGCCAGGTGATAGGGTGACAAACTACCACGACTGGCAAATCCACGAGGTGATGCACTCTGTAGAGAAAACTACAGAGTCAAAGGGACTGTTCTCTCACAAAGTTGAAAGGAAATAGTGCCAGAGTTTCACAGAAAGACATTGTGGTGAACCCAGCTAACCTGGACCAGTTCATCCACCCAACGTTCTTTGCTAAAAGACTTTGCCAAGGGATTTCAACGCCAGTGTACCGGCCGGTATCACCTCGTTATGTGGACATGAACTTTGCATTGTTATGTTATGTTATATTGCACATATGTTCCACAAATATCTAGAATATAGTGGTATCTCCAGATACCAGACGGGGAGTGTCATGGAACAAGAACTACATTTCTGTTCCACCCCCCACTTCCTTGCAGTTCTGCCTGTCAGTTTCTCATTTCCAGCTGCATGTGTTTTGCTCTGTGCACACACACAGTGCCCGTGTGATAGACACAGTGTTATTTCCCCTGTCCCAGCAGCTTGCTGTATCAGAAATGCAACATTATTGCTACATGTTGTGGTTTCCTTAGACATTTCAGCGAGTTGCTATAGCAACCCCAGCCTTTCTCCCAAATGGGCTAGTCTGCTTTCTCCCCCTCTGCTCTGCCCACAGATGGTCTGTCCCCAGGCTATCTTGCTACCCAGCATACAGCAAAGGGAAGTCCTTTTCCACCATCACCACTGGCTGAGTGAGTACCTGCTGTAACTGCTCTAGTGGCAGGATTACCCTTTTCACCTGTCCTTAACTACAAAGCACCCACAGAGAGACATTATCTAAACACCAAAATCTCTTCACAAGTGCCTGTCATTTATGCTGCTTTCCCCAAATAAAGTGAAGAAAAGATACAGGACTTGTTGTGCTTTGAAAAGAGGGCTGAGTTGAACCTATCTGGGCTAATCATCTTACACATGACCCTGGCCTCCAGAATAAGATCACAAGCGGGGAATTACAGATCCACATAAATAGTGGGTAAGCTACTTGAAGGTTTAGTACAGGATCATATTCAGGAATACATGTTGGAATTTTTTTTTAGTAGTAATAGTCAACATGGATTTATGAAGAATAGGTCATGCCAAACTAACCTTATTAGTTTCTTTGAGGAGGGAAGTAGGAATTTAGACCAGTGTATTGTAGTTGATGTGGTCTAAGATTTTGCAAAGGCTTTTGATACGATTCCACACAAGAGGTTAGTGTACAAAATAAAGCTGCTTGAAGGATAAACAACAGAGAGTTGTAATAAATTGAACTTTTCCAAGTTGGGCTAAAATTGTCAGTGGAGTACCTCAGGGATCGGAATAGGGACCCCTGCTTATTAACTTGTTTACAGATGCAGCAACAAGTATTAGAACAGTTGTACCTGGGAAATTCTGGGAGATTTTGGGGCAGTCTCACAGTAAATGCCTCAGCATTTCCTCAACATTTCTGTGAGATTCTTAATGGCCCATAGGATTAACACAGCGGGAGGTCCCTGCAATCCCATTCAAACTGAATGGGACTGCAGGGACCCCTGCTTTTTTAATCCGATGGGCCATTAAGAATCTCTCAGAAATATTGGGGCAATGTTGCAGCAAGTTGAGGCATTTACTGTGAGACTGCCCCAGAATTTCCAAGGCAAGAGTTCTAATACTCGTGGCTGCATCTGTATTAATGACCTTGAGGTTAGCATAGAGAGCAAAGTCTCCATCTTTGCTGATGACACTAAATTGTGGAAGGTAGCAGAATCAGAGCAGGATGTAATTTCTCTCCAGAAGGACTTGGATAGACTGGAAACTTGGACAGGTAAATGACAGATGAGGTTTAATACAGGTATAATACAAATGTACGGTTATGCATTTGTGAAACAAGAGTAAACAGATGACACACATTAAGGGAGTCCTTCATGGAGAAAGATTTAGGAGTGCTTGTAGACAGCAGGCTTAGCAATAGTGCCCAAAGTTATGAAGTAGCTGCAAAGGCACACAAAATCTTATCTTGCATTAAACGGACAATGGATGGAAGCGAAGTAAACATGATTATGCCCCTTTTAAAAGCATTAGTAAGACCACACCTTGAATATGGAGTACAATTTTGGGCACCACTCCATAGAAAAGACATTAACGAACTAGAGAAAGTGCAGAGAAATTAATAAAGGCATGGATAATCTAACTTATGAGGAGAAGCTAGCTAAATTAGATTTATTTACATTAGAAAAGAGGTGTCTAAGAGGGGATATGATAACTATATACAAATATATTCGGGGACAGTACAAGGAGCTTTCAAATGAATTATTCATCCCAAGGGCATTAGAAAAGACAAAGTGTCATCTCTTAAGGTTGGAGGAAAGGAGATTTCACCAGCAACAAAGGAAAGGGTTCTTTACAGTAAGGGCAGTTAAAATGTTTAATTCAATATCCATGGAGACTGTGATGGCAGATACAATAGATATATTCAAACAAAGGTTGGACATCTGTTTAGAAAGGAAAGTTATACAGGGTGTGACATAGTCCAAAGATGTTAGGCAGCTTTCTGCCCCATTTTAAAGCAGAAAGTGCAGGAATAGTTACAAATGATCCGTTCCACAGCTTCCCATTAACTCAGGCAGCTGGATGGAAAATCCAGACCACAGATTACAATGGCTCTAGTTCTCCCTCACCTGCTCTTCTAATCACATGCACAGGTATTTAGAGCAGAGAGGTTTTGCATTTCTCGCTCTCTCTTTGGAGCCTGGGGGCTGGGGGTGTCGCTGCTCCCCTGCATCCAGTATCGGGGTTGACGGCCCCTCCACGTATCACAGTACCAGAGGATTTGCCTGGACTCCACGAACAGATAAGAAGACTGTACTGTATCTTGTGACCCTAAATGAGAGAGCATTGTTTTAAGCTGGGGAACCAGTTTAGTTGGCCAGCAGCTGTTAGAGAGACTGATTCTGATGTGTAGTTAGATCCCTGAAAGGGATAGGATTTTGCTTATATGATTTTGGTTTTATTTCTTGAAATAACAGTGTGGGAAATATGGTAACACTGAAATGTGTGAACTGCTGAATGAAAGTATCTGAGTACCTCTAACCTTCACATGTTAAAGCTGCAGTACCTTACTTGGATGAAAATAAAGCAGGCAGAAGCCTGAGTTAAGCAGCATAATACTTTGCATGATCCTGTTTGTTGTATAATTAACCCTAGAAGACTGTGTCGGGAAGAACCCAGACAGACGTCAGCACTACAAAAGAGGGGCGTTTGTCACAAGGGATATGCCCAACAAGTAAACATGGGGAGGATGTTGATCCAGGGATTAATCCGATTGCCAATTCTTGGAGTCAGGAAGGAATTTATTTTCCTCCTTATAAGATATCATTGGATGATATTTCACTGGAGTTTTTTGTTTGCCTTCGTCTGGATCAATATACTGTAAGTACAGATATAGGATAAAGTAAATCCAAGAGTAACGAAACACAAAGTCCCGAGCTAGTGCTGCATAGCCCAAGCAGATTCTTTTTGCAATCACAAATAATACATGTCCATATTTTCAGTAATGTGGAGTAGTAAGGTTGCAGTCCAGGTGCAGAGGGAGTAGAGGTAATTGTTTTGTCTGGTGCCCTCTAATGTATAATGAATGAAGCTGGAAGTTCAATAATAGATCCAAAGTCAATGAGGGTTAATCAAACACTGTGCCAAGGAGAGGGGGCGGGGTGGGGGGAGGGATATATACTCTTGAGAAGTTGGGACACAGTCCAAGGTTGATTCAGGACAGCCCAACCCACTTGCTCTACTATAGCTGATATCCCCCTCGGAACCAGACTTATGTAAAACCGTTCATGAACAAAATAAGACTAAGCAGTCACCTTATATAATTTTGTGAAACTTTGTACTCAACGCACCGATGAAGGGATAAGCATCCAAGCTCTGTGTGTGTGCGTCTCCAGAAAAGCTGCAAAGAGAGAGTTAGAAAGGCATGGGAGAGAGTTTGTTCTTTTTGTATGCTTTTCCAGTACCCTTACTAATTCCAAGTGACTGAAGAAAATAATTAAGGGATGGTTTGATAGGAGCTGTAGCACGAAGAAAGTGGCGTAAAGGGAGACTAGAGATGTAGGAATACATCAGGTCATCATCAAGACAGTTAATGTGATAGATATCAGACTGTGAGGGTTGGTTTGTGGCAGAGGAGAGTGGGAATGACTAAATTAGTGTATCACATTTGTGGAGGAAGGGTTCAAAGAGTCCTTAGGGCTGGTAGTAGGATGATGTAGGATCCGTAAGGCTGTATAGCTGTAATAGACGGAATAAATATAAAATTATTTTTCTGTATACAGTTTGTTCAGGATATCATAGTTATCTAACGCAGAGTAAGCTTTGTATGTTGTTATATGACACAACTCTACATCAGAGCAAGCTTGAGTGAGATGTGAAAGTTATTTTAAGTGGAGGTGTGAAAAACCTTCCAAGTGGATATTCCTCAAGCTTCCATGTGTACTGATATCATGGTTTGTAGAACAATAACAATTTTCGTGTGACTTGTAGAATTTCGCTGGAGTCCTGTGTGTTGGAAAATATTTTTTCCCCAGTTAGATAACATGTAAAAAACAGTGAAGGATGGTTATTTGCTAGATAAAGAAGAAATCCGGAAGTTGTCTCTCGGCATGTGGAGTATTAAACAGCACTAACTTTGATTGTATTTCCTGCTACCCTGTACATGTACAACTACTGCTCAAGGATCTTTATAGTTAACGTTAAATTACTTTAATTCCTTAGCTGAAAGATCTCCATCGTACTCTATATTTTGTTACACTGGGGTACGATATGTGTAGGATGGTGTTGAGTGGACCAAGTGTCCTCTTGGGTAACTTTGAAGGCAGCAGAGGCTCATGGTGCGCAGCAGAGGCTGACAGGGCCTTTACAGCTTCCTTCCCCACCAAAAAGGCAGATGGGATATAGCAAGGTGTAAGGTCAGGGATACCCTTGGGAGAATCCATTTTAGAGTGTAACTCATGTTGAGCATAGTTCACTCAGCAGGCATCTCAGAGAGCCCACCTCAGACTTTTCACAAGGAGGATTCACCACAACAGGCTGATAATACAGTATGTGAGGTGCCCAACATACTACTTCCCCTTCCATCATACCCCCAAGCAATCCCTTATAAGCCATATTGTGTAATTGGTTTGGAAAATCCCATCTAATCCCCCTCTATCTGTATTATATGTGCAGGTTGAGCCCCTCATGTGATACTCTGAAAGGGCAAAGCCAGAGGTAGACCCTGACAGATCTCATGTCCTTTATACAGCTGTGCCATGTGTGGTAGAAACTGTGGTCACAAAAACAGTAAGTCTTACAACATTCATACATATATTAATAAACACAAGCAAAGCACTCTGCCAATGCCAACCTGCCAATGCTACACACTGGCCAGCCCTATCACTGGCACTGGTTATGCTAATTGAAAACATCTCTGCCCTGGTCAATAATCCTGGAGATATGTAAAATATATATTTTTTGCATGTTCTTTTTAAAGGACTAAAGTACTGGTAGTGTTATAGTTGGGTGGCACTTGTAATGTTGGAATAATCATCGTAATTAGCTCGCTCCTCCTGAATCTCTCAAATGCAGGGTGAAGAGGCCTTCAATTTTGGAGGAATCAGATGTTGACTCAAATGTAGATTCATCTAGATAAAATTGAGCCTTTCAACACCACCATGGGGACAGTTTCATCGATTGGTTGGTTTGCATTCCAATAGGTGCAATCAACACTGGCAGGAGGAGAACTCAGCCACTCCTACTGTATGACACTTTTGCAAAAGCAGCCAATGTTTCTGTTTTAGCAGCCTAGTATTAAAGAAGATAACAGTATTCAAGGTGTAATAATCAGGACAGATTGCGTATTTAACTGTGCTGTTTGTCACTTTTTATAGACATGGTTTAAATGATAAAATTTGTAACACAGAATTTTGGCTAGTTTTAATACTCGATTTATGACCATGTCAAATCGTGCGGTTTTACAAGGACAAACTTGCAGCTACTAGAATACCCCCTTAGTCTGTGGAATGCAGGAAAAAAAGAAATGTGCTTTTAAAAAAAATAAAAGAAACAAAGTGTTTCACTATATGGAAAGCAAAAGGTAAGAACATTAATTTATATAACAGCAATAATACTGTATATCTGCTACTGTATTTAGCAGCATTTACTGTAGTTATTTTTTTCAAACATTTAAGACTGTAGTTAATCTTTTTTAATCAATAATGACTTCATAGCACAAGTTCAAAACCCTAAACAATAAATCTTGCATTGATTTGCCTGTTCAAATAATTATATAGTCTATGAAACTAACTTCAATACAGTTTTATGTAATTCTTCCAGATCAAGTTCCTTAGAAGTTAACATCAACCAATGCCAGATTAATAGATTTTGTCCACATATAAACAGTGTAGTATGTTTAATAAGGAAGTTAAATGCATTGAACTTGCATTTATAAGTTGAAAGAACACCTCATTAGCAAATAAATACTGTGGGATTTTACAGATGTTCATGTAGAAAGATATAACTGTACATTAATCTTGTACATTTATACTTAATACAGCTAAATATTAAAACAAATCTTAACTCATTTTAACAGTTTAACAGTTTTGCTGTTCTTTTTAATGAAGTACTGTACCACTTTCTCAGGAAATAAACTGGTCGAATAGGGATACTTAATTCAAGCTTAATTTTCTGAGACAGTTTTCAAAAGCCTGATTCTTTCCTGTTATAGAGACGAGCAAATGTATTACCTCAAGAGCCGCTGTCTAAATGAAAATTTTCATGACCAAGGAGGCGCGAGCTTCCCCCCGTTCCCCTTATCAATACCTACACATAAAACACGAATAACGAGAAGACACACTCTAGAGGTATAAAGGCCGCGGCTTTATTTATTTATAAATGGAGATAGCGTACCTGCCAGTCCCTGCCAGAATGCTCAGTGATGGGCATCCCTGGACCGGATTGGCTGCAAGATCAGCCATGGGTGGCATGGGGGAGGGGCCTCGTGATGTAGACTAGCAGCCAGATGCAAGGACGGTCACTTGCTCCTGGCTGCAGCGGTTTCTCACCTACCCATCCCTAGAATTTAGTGTATTAATGGATGTTTGGACAATGTAGTTAACATCTTGTGCCTTCTTTTCTAAAACAAAATTCTGCTGCAGAAAGAAATGATGATGTTGGAAATCAGGAACTTCTGGCCATGAAAATGCTCTAGAAGAATGGAGATTTTTGATTGAGGGGGCAACTTCTCAGATCACAATCCTTTCAGATCACAAGAACCTCGAATATATTGAAGGAGCAAAAAGACTTGGGGCTCATCAGGCGAGGTGGGCTCTCTTCTTCACTCGGTTCAACTTTGTGATTTCCTATCATCCAGAATCCATGAACGTAAAAGCAGATGCCTTTTCCAAGAAATTCTCTCCAGACAATGCCAAGAAGATAGAGCAGGGGCCCATCATTCCATCTTCTCAGATAATTTCTGCAGTTTCTTCGTCCCATCTGCAACAGATCTCACAGGCACAGACAGAAGATCCCAGGTCAACATCCACTCGTTCGTCCAAACTATTTGGTCCCCCCCAATTTTGAAGTGAGGTGTTGCAATGGGGTCATCATTACAAGACGGCCGGCCACCCAGCAGTTAGGAAGACATGTGATTTCCTTGAACAGATCTTTTGGTGGCCAGAGATCCGCAAAGAAGTGAAGGATTTTTTGATAGCCTGCATTGTATGCAACCAGACTAAAGTACAGAGGACGTTATCCTGTGGATAGTTCCTACCCTTGTTAGTTCCCACCTGCCCGTGGACCCACCTCTCCATGGTTTTATTGTGGAGCTGCCTCCCTCCAGCAGCATGACTACCATACTGATGGTCGATCGAGTCACATAACAGGCCCATTTTGTTCCTCTCAGGAAGCTACCCACAGCCTCTGATCTATTGGAGATATTTATTAAGGAGATATTCCACCTACATGGAGTCCCGATGGATATAGATCCCAATTCATTTCCCGAGTTTGGAAAGCCTTCTGCCAAGGAATGGGTATCTACCTACATTTCTCATCTTCCAACCATCCTCCTTCCAATGGTCTCATGGAAAGGGCCAACCAGTCCTTAGAACAATCCCTCTGCTGCTTTGTTTCTGAGCAACAGGAAGACTGGGATGATTTTCTCCTGTTGGCTGAGTTTTCCCACAATTCCATGAAGCATAATTCAACACTGGAATCACCACTCTTTTTTGCCTACAGATACCATCCTACTGCCCTTCATCCTTCCAGTCCCCTCTCCAGAGTTCCTGCAGTGGATGACAAAATCCAAGAATTCCAATTTTTCTGGAAGAAAATCCAAGCCAATCTGACCAAAGCCACCCTTCAGCAAAAACCCAGGTGGATAAACGTCGATGACACCACACCCATTTCAAGTGGGAGATCAGGTTTTGCTGGCTACAAAAAATATCCGCTTGAAATTGCCTTCCTCCAAACTCAGGCCCAAGTTCATTGGACCATAAAAAATCCTGAACAGGTAAATTGGGTGGAATTCAAACTGGAAATCCGGATAATTTAAGAATACCCCCAGTGTTCCATGTCTCCCTGCTCAAGTCGTTCATCCAGAACACCTTCTCTTCTCCTACCCTCCCTCCTCTTAGACCATTGTTCGTGGATGGCCAGGAGGAATTTGAAGTAAGCCAAATACTGGATTCCCGTAGATCCTGTGGGGGGCTACAGTACTTGGTCCTTTGGAAGGGTTATGGACCCGAAGAAATTTCATGGATCAAATCCAGGGATGTCATCCTCCCAACCTGGTCCAGGCATTTCATTGGAAATTCCCTGCCAAACCAGCTTAGATCACCCGGAGTTCTCTCCTCAAGAGGGGCGTACTGTAAGGATTCTGCTTGATCCTTGCTGTGTTTTGCTGGGGTTTGGGTTTTCCAAGTCACCTGCCCTTTCTGCTCACAGTGGCCATTTTGGGTACTAGAAGCCAGCTATATAAGGCTGCAGTTCTTAGTGGGAGTCGCCATGCAAGGTTCAACGTTGGCCGTTCCTGTTTGTTTACGCTGTCACACCTTACCCTTTCGTCTGTTTGGACCCCCAGTTTCTGACCCCAGACCGTGACCTCAACCCTGTCGCTGCTTTCTGCCTGCCCTTACCATTTGCCTGTTAACTAGACTTTGCCCCACTGCCGCCAGCCCTGACCTCTGCCTGTTTACCAACTACGGATACTCTTTTAGGAATCTGTCCCTAGGCTCTGGTTGGTTTATTTGCATCCCTACCTGTAACGCTTGCACTGCCCACGAGCAAGACAGACCTCGGTACTGAGGTGGGGAAGTATAGAACCACGCACCAATAGCAGAGGAAGCGTGCCTGGCAGGCAGATTGTAAACATAGCCGGGTCTGGGTTGGAGAGAGTTAGTTAGTCCTGATACTAGCCAAGTTCTTGGGATGGAGAAGTCAGAATTGTCAAAGTCCGTTAAGCCGTGGTCTGGGGTTGGAATCATAGAAGTCCGTATAGCCGTCGTCTGGGTTGGAGTGGTACGCAGAGACAAGGGTAAGCTGGGGTCAATATCCAGAGGAGTTCTGAAGTCAAGCCGGTACACATAGAATCCAAACTGCAAGAGAGACAAGACAGGAGCAAGGCACACCAAGCGCAGGAGCTCAGGGCTACAACCAGTTATGCTCAGCAAAGCTTGAAAGTGAGAGCAGGGTATTTAACAGAAACTGAATCCAATAGCCAGGGAGGCAGACCAGAGACGTGACCTCTGAGGAGGCTAAGATAGGCTGCAGGAGACACGTGGGCATGAGACAATCTTTCCACGTAGCTGGGGAGCCGTGCACGGCGTCACGTGAGAGTGCCGCACCAGAGAGAAGCGTGGCGTGTCCAAGGGGGTGGAGCTAAGCTCCTTGGCAACATAGAAGAGCTGCATGTACGCGCACGCTCTGTAAACAGAGCGGGGATGCGCGCAAGCTCTGGTGCCAGAGCGGAGGTCTGTGCGGCAACAGGTAAGGAGGGAACATTTCGCAAAGGATATTTTCCCCGATTCCTTACAATACCCCCCCTTGAGGATTGGCCTCAGTGCGATTCCCATAAGGCTTGTGCGGGAACCTGGTGTGGAACCGCCTCAACAAGCCGGGAGCATGAATCTGATGAAGAGGTATCCATGAACGTTCCTCTGGTCCAGTGTACGAGGAATTGGACCACTCCTCTGGAGTATCTGGAATCAATTATGGATTGAATCTCAATTTCTTCTTGACCCTGTACAATGACAGGTAGAGGTTTTGGGTGAGATGTCAGGTAACTGAGAACTTTGAAAAACAGGTTTTAACAATGAAACGTGGAAGACTGACGGTATTCTCATAGATGGAGGCAGTTGCACGTGGTACGCCAAGGGATTGACCTGTTTCAGAATGGTGAATGGACCCAGGAATCTTGGAGACAGTTTCAATGTACAGTAGGTGTCTTCAATCTTATGTTCTTAGATGAAAGCCACATTTTGTCTCCTGGTCTAAACTTGGGTTCCTTACGACAATGGCGATCCAACTGTGTTTTTTGTCTGAGAAAGGCTTCCTGTAGAGTTTTTTGAATTCTCTTCCAAGAATTTTGAGCGAGTTCACTCTGGAATCTGCTGCTGGAACTCCGGAAGGATTAGAAGAAATAGGAAGATGAGCTGGATGGAACCGTAATTTATAAAAAAAAAATTGTTGATTCTTGGGTGGACTAATTTCTGAGTGAGTTATGGGCGAATTCGGTCCATGGGAGTACACTGGCGACCAACTTTATTCTTACTTGGCTAGCTCCGCGAATTTCAGAAGATCCCAGTGATGTGCGGTTTTGTGTCGTTTTCTCCCGGGGTTATTTTTGCGGCTGTGATTTAAGCATTTTATTCCCGCTGGCTGCAATACTGCAATGCCGTGTAAAAATGCATGGGGGCGTTTGCGAGCTGTTGTCTCTGAAGTCTAATACCTTCGCGGTTCAACCTGCAGTACACAATCTGTGCGTGCGCGCACAGTAATAGTAAAATTGCATATTTAATTTATTTTAAAGTACAGTACTGTACATGCTCGGACCCTGTTGGGGTGAAGTGAGGGGGTTCCTAACATCTGGGGGGAAATTAATTTTAATTCTATGGTGAGTACTGTCTTGTTGCCGTATTATTTTGGTGGGGCTGGCTGGGTACTTCTTTAGGGGGCTGATCATTACTGTACATTAAAACTTTTCTTTTTTTTCCTCAGAAAAGAAAACGGCTATTGGGGGGATTTCGATGGATAATATTGTACTGTATGCTGATGTTTTCCGGCCGTACAGTATACTGTGTAATAAACCCGAATAAATAAAACTATGCATTTATTCTACATACAGTATTCAGTATCGTTTCATTATGTGTCTTCCACAGTATACTGTACAGTGGTATACAGTGCCTAACATCTATGGGCAAAAAGAATTGTATTCTTGGTGCCCTAGAACAGAAGTTCCCACGCCAATTGCTCGTGAACTTGACCGCGGCCCTAAGTAGTTCCCACGCCAATAGCGCGAATATAATGTAAAATAACCCGTTCTGTGGGTCTCAGCGGGTTGAAATTTACCTGGTCCTCATGCGGGAGGACCCTTGCCATAGTGGCAAAATATCAGCCTTCCAAGACCCCCGGAACCGGAGGTACCAAAAGACAGTTTAAAAGCACATTACCAAAGTGGCTTTTTTTCTGCCATGCAAGACAATGGCAGAAACCTGAACTTTAACATCACCCTGACTCCGTTCTGTTGCCACGAAAGGGTCGCAATTTGCCATGCAATCCTGCCGCAACTTGGACTACATGGTGACCGAATATGAGCCCTCTAGGTCGAACAGAACCGGAGTTCTGGGTTCCAGGTTTCTGCTCATTGTGACTTAGCCGCTTCAAAGCTTTCTCCGCCATTTGCGCTCAATGGTAGGACCCTCCTCGCCAAGTGAAGAGGTTCCTAACATCTAGGGGCAAAATGAATTTTATTTGTAGGCGCCCTAGAACAGAAGTTCCCACGCCAATTGACCTAGTTCCCACGCCAATTGACCTAGTTCCTACGCCAATTGCGCGACCAGCCAGTTAAAAAACAGTGCAGCAAGCCGCTACAGTACATTTGTTACACTGGCAAAGGAGCAGATGGAAACAATGTGAGGCAATTCAACATGGTCTTTTATTGGTGGAGTCAGTACAAAAATATTTATTTACAATATTGAAACATTTAAAGTGCACAAATAAACATTTTTGGTGCATGGGGCACAGGGAGTTAAAGTGACTTGCTTTTTTTAACCATCCACACACAATAATACATTCTGCAACCTTTATTAAATTCTTCTGCCTGCCACAAAACATTTTTGGTGCATGGGGCACAGGGAGTTAAAGTGACTTGCTTTTTATGTACTGTATTTGGGGGTTGTCTTTGGGGGTTTATTCATCAAATTATTATGATGAACTGCCTTTTGAAATTACACTGCTGTTAACTATTTCAGCCACACACCTCCAGAGTTTTAATCCCTCCCTAGCCAAGCATATTGCCATTGTGTTCTTAATCCGCCCATAGCCGAGCTACAAACACAGTACGCCTGCGTCTAATCACACCATCCCCCTCCCCCAACCCTAAATCTGATGTGCACAGCACTGTGAGAATTGAGAGTACACTGAGACAGTATTTCATCAGGGTGTGAAAATATTTGTCAGTCACTATGGTTTACAGTCACATGTTTTTAATACAATGCAGTACATTCTTTAATATCTTTAAAATAAAAATATATAAATCCTGGTAAAATATTTTATAAATAAATAAATAAAATAATTCATTGGTGCACTGTAGGGGTGGCTGTCAATGATTATGATTCGCAGGAAAGTGAATAAATATTTATTTTATTTTATCAGGAACCAAAAAATACAAATATAAAAATAATCAGGAATAATACATACAGTAATGCAGTCTTTATTAAGTTATTTTGGCAGCTTGAAATTGGATAACCATTTGGAAAACCTTTGTAAAACATGGGGAAACATGAGTAATGCACATTTATAAGAATATTATTTAATACTACAGTATATACAGTACAGTACTGTAATGTACTGTATAATATACTGTACTGTATATACTGTATAGTAAAATTAATTTTTATTTAGTCTTTATCTTTTCCTCATTCTGTCTACAGTACAGTAGTTCATTGAGAGAGGAGAGGTTTTGTGTACATCATTGCTGCTGTTTATATACTGTACATTTGACTGTACAAGCAGATTTGACTGGACACAACGCCCCCATCCCCCTAGGCCACCGTTTTTCCTGGAACGACAAGAAAACCAAAAATTAGTGCAGTTACTGTACTGTATTATGGCAGAACTACTGTAGGTGGCTGGTGCAGCTTTCTCTGGAAAGAAAAAAAATTGGGCAGTTAGTAGGCAGTTACTGTAGTACTGTCAAACTAGTGTACTGTATACTGTACTGGAACTACTGTATACTCTGACTACTGTTAAATTCTATGTACTGTAACCTGATGGCCGGTGCTGCTCTCTCTGTAAAGAAAAAACTAACTACTGTATACTCTTACTATCTGGAAAGAAAAAATCTGTGCCATAATTACCAGTATCATACTGTACTTACAATACTACAGCACAGTACTACTTTCCTGATGCTTGCCCATTACGCGCGATGACAATGGGCAACACAGTGGCAATATGGTCTATATATTTATTGCAGCGTTCCACGGTGAGTACATCGTTCCAAAAACTCAGTATGCCTTTCAACAACTCGTCCTTTTTGGAGGGTTTCACCTCTTTCCGGATATGGTCCTTCAGCTGATGCCAGACCATTTCGATCGGATTGAAGTCTGGCGACCTGTCATTGGAAAGAAAGGACAATTGGTTTAAGAGCTAAAAACAGTGGGGAACAAAAATGGGACACGGTCTACTGCACTTACTCCGCTGGCGTCTTCACCCAGTTGATGCCGCGCTCAAGATACACTGGCGACACACACGGCTAGTCCCGCGAATTCGGGTATACTCGGGTGTATTCAGGTTTCTGATAGTTTTCTGCCAGAGTGCATTGCGTTCTTTCCCGGCAGGGATTTAAGCTTTTTATTCCGGCTTGCTGAAATACTGCAATGCCGTTAAAATACACATGGTGGCGCTTGCGAGCTGTTCTCTGTGAAGCCGTCCCCTATAATGAATTGTAATGCAGTATATATACTGTATATATATATACTGTATAACAACAACCCCTATAAGCCCTAACATACAGTACTGTACACATACTGTACAGTACTGTATACTGTATGCATATACATAAATGATACTACTGTATGGGCGGCGGGGGCGTGATGTGTTTGCAGCAGAGAGAGATCCGCTGCTCTCTCTCTGCGCAAACATCGGCACAATAAAAATTATTTGAAATACATTTTTATTGATAGTGTAGATGTGCAGGGGGTCTCCGGAGCTGAATCGCATTGGTTTTAGGTCTGGGGACCCCGTGCCCCCCGAGATACAGGCCCCTTTAGGGGGTACCGGTATCCCTCTGCGTTTAAAGGCCCCGATCACGTGACCGCGGCCTGTAAACCAAGCAGAGCAGAGGGATACCGGCACCCCCTAAAGGGGCCTGTATCTCGGGGGGCACGGGGTCCCCAGACCTGAAACCTGTGCGCTTCTGCTCTGGAGACCCTCTGCACATGTACAGTATCAATAAAACACATACAATATACAGTATAAATAAACACTCGTTCTTTACCTTAGCGTCTATGCGCTATGTTAAAGAAGCATCATTTGTGTATTTTAATAATATTGTACAGTACAGTGAGCAGGGGGTTCCCTGAGCCAGAAATTAATGCTCAGGGACCCCCCCTGCTCCTGATCAATATTATTAAAAATACAGAAAATGCTGCGTCATTACCATAGCGGATAGCCGCTAAGGCAATGAAGGGGTTAACCCACCGTGCCCGCTTTATTGTGTGTAGTGGGGATGGGTGAGGGGGGTATTTGGCCCTTGGTGTGAGTTTAGGACTTGCGGGAGGGGGGGGGGGAGTTGCGGGTGCACTTAACCCCTTCACGACCATAGCAGTTAATACCGCTACGGTCATGAAGGGGTTAAGCCCTCCCGCTACCCCCCCCGCAAGCCCTCCCCAACCATCGTTGGGGCTAATACCTCATTCACCCACCCTCCCGCTACCCACAATAAAAAAATACACACACACAGCACAGCAGCCGCCAAAAAATAAATAAATAAAAATAAAAATAAATAAATAAATAAATGACAATAAATACATTTGAAATACATTTTTATTGATAGTGTAGATGTGCAGGGGGTCTCCGGAGCTGAATCGCGTTGGTTTTAGGTCTGGGGACCCCGTGCCCCCCGAGATACAGGCCCCTTTAGGGGGTGCCGGTATCCCTCTGCTTTTCAGGGTCCCGATCACGTGACCGCGGCCTGTAAACCAAGCAGAGCAGAGGGATACCGGCACCCCCTAAAGGGGCCTGTATCTCGGGGGGCACGGGGTCCCCAGACCTGAAACCTGTGCGCTTCTGCTCTGGAGACCCTCTGCACATGTACAGTATCAATAAAACACATACAATATACAGTATAAATAAACACTCGTTCTTTACCTTAGCGTCTATGCGCATTGTTAAAGAAGCATCATTTGTGTATTTTAATAATATTGTACAGTACAGTGAGCAGGGGGTTCCCTGAGCCAGAAATTAATGCTCAGGGACCCCCCCTGCTCCTGATCAATATTATTAAAAATACGGAAAATGCTGCGTCATTACCATAGCGGATAGCCGCTAAGGCAATGAAGGGGTTAAAGCATAATAAACAATTAATACATTCAATACATATTTTTCACGTCTGTGTTAAAACTCCCTGCCTTCTCTCTAATCTACTGTATGTAAAACCCCCTCTTCTCGCTTTTAAAACTCCCTGCCTTCTCTCTAATCTATGTAAAACCCCCTCCCCCTATTCTCGCTTTTAAAACGCCCTGCCTTCTCTCTAATCTATGTAAAACCCCCTCCCCCTATTCTCGCTTTTAAAATGCCCTGCCTTCTCTCTAATCGATGTAAAACCCCCTCCCCCTATTCTTGCTTTTAAAACGCCCTGCCTTCTCTCTAATCTATGTAAAAAAAACCTCCCCCTATCCCCCTATTGTGTGTGTGCGTTAAGCTTCCCTGCAATCTATGTAAAAAAACCTCCCCCTATTGTGTGTGTGTGTTAAATCTGCCTGGCCTGTGTTTCTGAGTGCTGAGTGCTCTGCGTTAAAGGCCCCGATCACGTGATCGCGGCCTGTAAACCAAGCAGAGCAGAGGGATACCGGCACCCCCTAAAGGGGCCTGTATCTCGGGGGGCACGGGGTCCCCAGACCTGAAACCTGTGCGCTTCAGCTCTGGAGACCCCCTGCACATCTACACTGTGAATAAAACACACACATCATTAAAGAATCATTCTTTAGCTTAGCGGCTATGCGCTATGGTAAAGAAGCAGCATTTCTGTATTTTTAATAATATTGTACAGTGAGCAGGGGGTTCCCTGAGACAGAAATCTAATCTCAGGGGACCCCCTGCTCCTGCACAATATTATTAAAAGTTCAGAAATGATGCTTCATTAGCATAGCGGATAGCCGCTAAGGTAATGAAGGGGTTAAGGCATAATAACCAATAAATACATTCAATACACTACCCGCTACCCATGGCAACCTCCGCTGCTGTACAGTAAAACAGAGAAAAAAATTAACACTTTCAAAGTAATGTCCCCTAACCCCTTAATCACCATAGCGGTTATTAACCGCTACAGTCATGAAGGGGTTAACCCACCCTCACCCACCACTCGGGACGCCTACTGTACATACCCTCCCACTCTAACCCCCCACCCCGTGAGGCCTAACCACCCTCAACCCTCACCCACTAACTACCCACAAGGGAGGCCTACCCACATACCGTTGGGGAACATTCCCCCCCCCCCACCCCCCACCCCCCACCCCCAGTCCCCGCAATCAAAACAATGCACAGCCCCACAATAAACATCATTCTATTTATTAAATACATTACCCACCCCCTGTGCCCCCCCCATAAATACAAGATTTATTCTTTTACATTCAGGGTCCATAACGCAGCCCCATGCTAGTCCCCGGTGGGCTGACAGGGCACCTGGACAGACCTACAGTTTACCAGCAGCATTCCACAGGTTCTGGAGGCCTGCTGGTGGATCCTGCCAGCACCATAGCCCTCAGGTGGTCTCCTTGGGTCACTGTGGAACACAATTGGGTCCCCACGGTAGGCCCAAGGATGTCTGGGAGCCCCGGGTCAAACCCACAGGTGTCTGCGGGGCCTCGGGTGGTTCCCATGGGGGTCTGGGGAACTCACGGGTGCTCACTACGGGTCCGCGGTGCCCCCACAGAAGTGGGACCACACATCATCATCCCCGCATGTGTCACCCGTGGAACCACCAGCCTGATACCCTTTAGGATACCCGGGGATTCCCGCGGGTGGTCTCCAGAGGTCCCACGCAAAACCACGGAAGTAACCCTGAATGTAAAAAAAATAAACCTGGCCTATACATTCAATACATACACCCTCCCCCCCAACACCTACAGTACAATAATGTGCAAAATAACTATTATCCAGATATGGATAATAGATTAATTGCCCATTATTAAAAACATTAACTAGCATATACAAATAAATAAAGTACTACTGACCTCATCAATACGAAGTGTCCGACGCCAGCGCCTTCCTTCTCTTGCCCACACAAAACATAGCCAAAACCAAGCCAATACATTGCAATTACATTCAGATATCAATTAACCCCTTAAACACCTTATCGGATAATAACCGCAAAGGTAATTAAGGGGTTAAGCCACACAGGCACGATACCCACCCTTCACCCATGAATTTGTACTGTGGCTTCATCATGCAACTATATATATATATATACTGTATATATATATACAGAGAGACAGAGAGAAAGAGAGAGAGAGAGATATATATACAGTATATATATATATATATATATATATATATATATATATATATATATATATATATATATATATATATATATACTGTATATATATACACACACGTTATATACAGTACACACCCATGATAAACCAATATACAGTACAAATAAATGTAGAAGGGTTATCAAAAGCACTGTCCTACAACCAAACACTACTCCATACATACACACTAAATTAAAATCAATTTCCTTTAATATTCATAACTGATCTCTCAATCTACTGTAAATCATCACTAAACCTCTGAAAAGCCATTTAAACAACTTACATTCCAATATAAATGATGCCTA
Organism: Ascaphus truei; assembly: GCF_040206685.1. Classification (NCBI taxonomy): domain Eukaryota; kingdom Metazoa; phylum Chordata; class Amphibia; order Anura; family Ascaphidae; genus Ascaphus; species Ascaphus truei. Next base: position 92,965,169 of record NC_134490.1, read on the forward strand.
AATATCTATGCACCATATACATTCTGCAAATTAATCAACCAAGTAAACAAAACTCAATTAGCAATCATTATTTACATCCCTAAACAATTCACACTAGATCCCGAACAATAAAACCATTAACAAATTCACGCCTAGAGCAGAACAATTAAGCCTTTGAAAAAATATAAGTACCGACAAAAATACAACCTTTACAAACCAAGCCTATCCCTGACCTTCCTCAAACACACAATACAATACCAAGGAATACATCTATCTAATTTTAAAATACTTTAAACTCACAATAAAGCATAGCAGCATACACAAAATAATTTAAAACACATCTAATCCAGCTTTTAAAACAACATCATTTCTTAACCTGTACTGTACTGTATGTATATATCTCTCTAGACATATACAGTATACATACATACATACAGTGGCAAGAAATGATATACCACAAAAAAAAAAAATACACATGTTAAAAAACCTTTTGAAAAAATTAACAAGTTAAATAAAATACAATTCTTTACTGTAGTTCACTTACCTTTACTTGCCCCCACCGACTCCCATTGCGCAGCTTACTCACGAACCAATCCACGATCAGGAACCCATAAAATAATAAACCATTCAAAATAATAAACATTAATCTAAAAATCCAAACCAATCCACGGGTCTTCTACTTGTAATACATCTTCATCTGTATTCTTCTTTCTTCTATCTCCTTCCGGGCGGGGCAGGGCGTGGTCTTCTTTCCATCATCGGCCACGCCCTTGTCTTTTTTCTTCTCCGGAGGTCCTTCCTCTGCGGCGTCTGGCTGCAAAATGAGACGACATAGGCTTTTAAAGGCCTATGACGTCACATTTTTCGTCATGGTTCCCACGGTCCTGATTGGACCGTGAAAACCATGTGTTTTGGCCGATAAAAAAAAAATGATGACGTCACTTAAAGGGAATGAAAGCACAGCCAATCAGAATGGCTTTGCTTCAATTGCCTTTAAGATGACGTCATGAAAAGGCACATGGCTGCCCTCACATGGTATGGTAGCCAATCAGAGCGTGGGAACTTTATCCCTACTCTGATTGGCTCTGGTATACCATGTGTCAGGGGCTTGGGGGAGAAAGGATGTGACGTCAATAAGGATAAAGTTCCCACGCTCTGATTGGCTACCGTACCACGTGACTGGTTTTCATTGACGTCACATCCTTTCTCCCCCAAGCCCCTGACACATGGTATACCAGAGCCAATCAGAGTAGGGATAAAGTTCCCACGCTCTGATTGGCTCTAGTACCATGTGTGCACGGCCATGTGCCTTTTCATGACGTCATCTTAAAGGCAATTGAAGCAAAGCCATTCTGATTGGCTGTGCTTTCATTCCCTTTAAGTGACGTCATCATTTTTTTTTTATCGGCCAAAACACATGGTTTTCACGGTCCAATCAGGACCGTGGGAACCATGACGAAAAATGTGACGTCATAGGCCTTTAAAAGCCTATGTCGTCTCATTTTGCAGCCAGACGCCGCAGAGGAAGGACCTCCGGAGAAGAAAAAAGACAAGGGCGTGGCCGATGATGGAAAGAAGACCACGTCCTGCCCCGCCCGGAAGGAGATAGAAGAAAGAAGAATACAGATGAAGATGTATTACAAGTAGAAGACCCGTGGATTGATTTGGATTTTTAGTTTAATGTTTATTATTTTGAATGGTTTATTATTTTATGGGTTCCTGATCGTGGATTGGTTCGTGAGTAAGCTGCGCAACGGGAGTCGGTGGGGGCAAGTAATGGTAAGTGAACTACAGTAAAGAAATGTATTTTATTTAACTTGTTAATTTTTTCAAAAGGTTTTTTAACATGTGTATTTTTTTTTTTTTTGTGGTATATCATTTCTTGCCACTGTATGTATGTATGTATGTACAATATATATGTCTAGAGAGATATACTGTACAGTATACATTCAGGGTAAGAAATGATGATGTTTTAAAAGCTGGATTAGATGTGTTTTTAATTATTTTGTGAGTTTAAAGTATTTTAAAATTAGATAGATGTATTATTCCTTGGTATTGTATTGTGTGTTTGAGGAAGGTCAGGGATAGATAGCCTTGGTTGTAAAGGTTGTATTTTTGTCGGTACTTATATTTTTTCAAAGGCTTAATTGTTCTGCTCTAGGCGTGAATCTGTTAATGGTTTCATTGTTCGTGATTGAGTGTGAAATGTTTAGGGATGTAAATAATGATTGCTAATTGATTTTTGTTTACGTTGATTAATTTGCAGAATATATACAGTATGGTGCATAGATTTTATGCATTTTGGAATGTGACTTTTTTCATTGGTTTGTGATCATATACAGTACAGTAGATTGTGAGATCAGTTAGGATTTTTAAAGGAAATTGATTTTAATGTAGTGTCTGTATGGAGACGTGTTTGGTTGTAGGGCAGTTTGCTTTTGATAACCCTTCTACATTTATTTGTACTGTATATTGGTTTATCATGGGTGTGTACTGTATATAACGTGTGTGTATATATATATATATATATACAGTATATATATATATATATATATATATATATATATATATATATATATATATATATATATATATATATATATATATATATATATATATATATATATATATACAGTGGTTGACAAATCACCAAAAAATCTACTCGCCTAACAAAAAAATCTACTCGCCACCTAGTACCAAACGTGTGCTGCTTGGGCCAATAGGAGCTCGCCACGATGTTAAATCCACTCGCCCGGGGCGTGCAAATGTATAGGTTTGTCGAACACTGTATATATATATATATATATATATATATATATATATATATATATATATATACTGTATATATATCTCTCTCTCTCTCTTTCTCTCTGTCTCTCTGTATATATATATATACAGTATATATATATAGTTGCATGATGAAGCCACAGTAGAAATTCATGGGTGAAGGGTGGGTATCGTGCCTGTGTGGCTTAACCCCTTAATTACCTTTGCAGTTATTATCCGATAAGGTGTTTAAGGGGTTAATTGATATCTGAATGTAATTGCAATGTATTGGCTTGGTTTTGGCTATGTTTTGTGTGGGCAAGAGAAGGAAGGCGCTGGCGTCGGACACTTCGTATTGATGAGGTCAGTAGTACTTTATTTATTTGTATATGCTAGTTAATGTTTTTAATAATGGGCAATTAATCTATTATCCATATCTGGATAATAGTTATTTTGCACATTATTGTACTGTAGGTGTTGGGGGGGAGGGTGTATGTATTGAATGTATAGGCCAGGTTTATTTTTTTTACATTCAGGGTTACTTCCGTGGTTTTGCGTGGGACCTCTGGAGACCACCCGCGGGAATCCTCGGGTATCCTAAAGGGTATCAGGCTGGTGGTTCCACGGATGACACATGCGGGGATGATGATGTGTGGTCCCACTTCTGTGGGGGCACCGCGGACCCGTAGTCTGCGGGCATGACGATGTGTGGTCCCACTTCTGTGGGGGCACCTCCGACCCGTAGGTGCGGGGATGATGATGTGTGGTCCCACTTCTGTGGGGGCACCGCGGACCCGTAGTGAGCACCCGTGAGTTCCCCAGACCCCCATGGGAACCACCCGAGGCCCTGCAGACACCTGTGGGTTTGACCCAGGGCTCCCAGACATCCTTGGGCCTACCGTGGGGACCCAATTGTGTTCCACAGTGACCCAAGGAGACCACCTGAGGGCTATGGTGCTGGCAGGATCCACCAGCAGGCCTCCAGAACCTGTGGAATGCTGCTGGTAAACTGTAGGTCTGTCCAGGTGCCCTGCCAGCCCACCGGGGACTAGCGTGGGGCTGCGTTATGGACCCTGAATGTAAAAGAATACATCTTGTATTTATGGGGGGGGGCACAGGGGGTGGGTAATGTATTTAATAAATAGAATGCTGTTTATTGTGGGGCTGTGCATTGTTTTGATTGCGGGGACTGGGGGTGGGGGGTGAGGGGTGGGGGGGGGAATGTTCCCCAACGGTATGGGTAGGCCTCCCTTGTGGGTAGTTAGTGGGTGAGGGTTGAGGGTGGTTAGGCCTCACAGGGTGGGGGGTTAGAGTGGGAGGGTATGTACAGTAGGCGTCCCGAGTGGTGGGTGAGGGTGGGTTAACCCCTTCATGACTGTAGCGGTTAATAACCGCTATGGTGATTAAGGGGTTAGGGGATTACTTTGAAAGTGTTAATTTTTTTCTCTGTTTTACTGTACAGCAGCGGAGGTTGCCATGGGTAGTGGGTAGTGTATTGAATGTATTTATTGGTTATTATGCCTTAACCCCTTCATTACCTTAGCGGCTATACGCTATGCTAATGAAGCATCATTTCTGAACTTTTAATAATATTGTGCAGGAGCAGGGGGTCCCCTGAGATTAGATTTCTGTCTCAGGGAACCCCCTGCTCACTGTACAATATTATTAAAAATACAGAAATGCTGCTTCTTTACCATAGCGCATAGCTATACCAGATACTTTAATGATGTGTGTGTTTTATTCACAGTGTAGATGTGCAGGGGGTCTCCAGAGCTGAAGCGCACAGGTTTCAGGTCTGGGGACCCCGTGCCCCCGAGATACCAGCCCCTTTAGGGGGTGCCGGTATCCCTCTGCTCTGCTTGGTTTAACAGGCCGCGATCACGTGATCGGGGCCTTTAACGCAGAGGGATACCGGCACCCCCTAAAGGGGCCTGTATCTCGGGGGGCACGGGGTCCCCCGACCTGAAACCTGTGCGGTTCAGCTCCCGAGACCCCCTGCACATCTACACTATAAATAAAAATGTATTTCAAATGTATTTATTTGTATTTATTTATTTATTTATTTATTACGGGGATGCTGTGTGTGATTATTTTTTATTGTGTTTAGCGGGGGTGGGTGACGGGGTTTATAAATGTGAGTTTATAAATAAAATAAAGAATATTATTTCTAGGGGCCTTAGAACAGAAGTTCCCACGCCAATTGCGCCCTCATTGCTCTTTTGTTACAATGTTGCTGGTCTTGCGGGTTTGCAGTCTGGCAGCAAAAAGCAGTTTGTACAGTAGTACTGAGTGTGAGATAAATTAAGCAGTTCTTTTATTGCTGAAGTCGCCACCAAAAACTTTTATTTACAAATACAGTACAAAAACCGTGCAACACACAACAACATTCAGTATCCTTTGTTTAAGTACAGCAGGTACTATAGGGTAAAACATGTACTGTACAGTACAGCACAATATTACAGTATGGTCTCACTGAAAGTCCTCCCCATTTTCCATCCATGGCCGATTCCTTGCATGGCGCAAAACGCCATTAATGCAGTCTCTAACGCCTCTCATTACAGGATCTGTAACAGGGTAATAGCGCTGCATTTCTTCCACAATCTTTTTCCTTAAATTAGAAGGAAGGGTCTTTTTTTGGCGATTCCCATCATAGTTCACTTTGAACACCCACTCGCAGTACAATGTGTAGGGAACATGGTGTTTAAATATGATCAAGGCATACTTGTGTGGTATACCAGCACTCCTCACCCTATACTTCTCCCTCAGCGCCGGTGTCAGATCGCAAAGGGAGATGTCGGGCTCTGTTTGTATGCGAGCGGGTGTAGGAGGTCTTTTGGGAGCGGGTGTACTTGAGGCGATGGGCAATGGTAGGGTGTCTGGGAGGAAGCTTTCCTCCGGTAGTGGTCGCCGGGTTGTCTCCTGGCGTGGTCTTGATGGGGTTGTCATGTCCTCCTCAATAGCATAGTACACTGCATCTTCTGGTGGAGGGGGTGTGCTTGGTGATGGAAGGGGGTCGAAGGTACCATGCATCACATCCATGTCACCCCCCTGCTCCAGCGTCGGGGAAACAGGGGCATTAACACCGAGCAAATAATGTATGCCCGCTATGTCTGCCTCTATCTTGTCCATCCGTTGATCCATCCGTTGCTCCATATGTAGCATCCGTTGATCCAGCCGTTGCTCCATTTGTAGCATCCGTTGCTCCATATGTAGCACCGACTCCAGAAGCAGATCTAGCTTTGCCAGCACACTAGAATTCCCGGGGAGATCCACACTTAGCCCATTCAGGATCCGGTCTAACGAGCTGCTTGTGCATGGCATCTGGAGATCTGGGGGGATGGGTGCAACGGAGGATGAGATGGGTGTTCTCTGGAGAGAAGCGGCATCGATGGAGAGTGGAAGAGGTGACCTGGGGATGCCCGGTACAGGAGAAGCTGCAGCGTCGTCGAAGAGGGATGGAGAAGGTGACCGCTGGATTTCCGGGAGAGAAGCAGAGTCGTCCAAGAGCAAAGGAGACAGTGACCCGTGGATTTCAGAGGCAGCAGCATCTTCAGATGGAACCGGAGAAGATGGGGGTGGAGAAGCCGGGCTGAAGATTTCTGGGACAGCTACAGCAGAGTCGTCGAAGCTTATGGGAGCAAGTGGTCTGCGGATTCGGTGAGTTGGCTGCCATTCGTCTTGCGTACCGAGCACAGTACCGTATTTCTTCTTCACATAATAAGGCTGACGTGTTTTAAAAGCCTTAGCCTTTGGGGTCAGCAGAAGGTTTTCTTTGTTGGCCTTAGCCTGTCGCTTTGCCTTTGGCTTGGAAACGGTAACTGCCTTTCTCTTTTTCAGTGTGGCAGGCACAGCAGAGGTGAGATGGTTCTTTCGTCCATAGAACCGGGGATGCTCCATGTAAGCGGGAGGCACAATGCAGTATCTGGACAATGGCTCAGATAAAGATCAGCAAGTGGTGGGCTATGCAACGTGTACAACCTTTTATGCATGGTGGCCAGGTACAGGTGTTGAAAGTGGGTGGTCTGTAATGTGAGTCATTAACATATAAATACACCATCCATTTTGTGGATTCACTGCACATTGAATACACATCGACTAAACATCGAATACACATTCTTGTGTTTGTATTTATTTCTACAGTACTCGCAGCAATGCCTGTTAAGAAGATTTCAAAGGATCTCAGCATGAGAATGAAGGAGATGTACACGAGCGGAAAACGAATTGCAGATATCCAGCGCTGGTTAACTGCTTCTGGCCTCGTTGTGCCATCAAGCACCGTGTGCTATCATGCACAAGGAAAAAACAGAGACCGCAAAAAGGCACCAAAGATAACAAATGCGTAAGTATACTGTATTTATAAAACTTAACCAAAAAAAATATAGAAAACTGTAGTGTACATCTACAGTATACCGTATTTATATAGTATATTTATATTACAACAGTATATACTGTAGTGTACTGTATGTGTGGTCAATTTATATTTTTTGTGCAGCAGTATACACTTTTGGTATATTGCAATTCATCTTACAACGGAATATACAGTATATGATGTGTATTTATTATGATATAACAACAGTATACCGTATTTATATAGTATATTTATTATATTACAACAGTATATACTGTAGTGTACTGTATGTGTGGTCAATTTATATTTTTTGTGCAGCAGTATACACTTTTGGTATATTGCAATTCATCTTACAACGAAATATACAGTATATGATGTGTATTTATTATGATATAACAACAGTATACCGTATTTATATAGTATATTTATTATATTACAACAGTATATACTGTAGTGTATGTGTGGTCAATTTATATTTTTTGTGCAGCAGTATACACTTTTGGTATATTGCAATTCATCTTACAACGGAATATACAGTACAGTATATGATGTGTATTTATTATGATATAACAACAGTATATTTATATAGTATATTTATATTACAACAGTACTGTATACTGTATATTTTGTCTATTTATATTTATAGTACAGCAGTATACATTTTTTGTATATTTATATTTACTGTATATTACAACATTACATGTACAGTATACAGTATAAATTTTATATTGCTGCATATTAATAACACAATATAATTTCTTTGCATTGTAGGGAGACTACTCTTCTGGTGGACAGAATAAGTGAGGAGAATGATGAGAGGAGCACATTAATGGTTAAAAACACTCTTCAGGAAAACCACAATCTGACTGTATCCGAGAGCAGCATAAAGAAGATGAGACGCAGAATTGGATGGAAATATGGACGTGTGAGGTTAGTACTGGACAGTACAGGAGGAACTGTAAAGTAAAAGTGTTGTTTTGCAAACTGTACTGCGCTGTGACGCTAACATTTTTTATTCATTGTCATTACAGAGCGTACCCCATGATACGGGACGCAAACAAAATCAAAAGAGTGCTCCAGGCCCAGGCATGGATCGACAGCGGTGAGACTTTCCAGGATTGCATCTTCACTGATGAGTCTACTGTGTCGCTGGAGAGATTTGCAAGATTTGCGTTCCACAAAAAAGGCCGCATAACTTTGAAGCCACGGCCAAAACACCCTGTGAAGCTGCATGTGTGGGGTGCCATCTCTAGGTGTGGACCGGGATGCATTGTCGTCTTTGAAGGTACAATTTCTCAAATATAATGCCGCCTAATGCTCTGTACTTGACTAGTGTTGCCTTACCGTATGCACTGTACTGTACTATTGAGCACTTTTCTTTTCTTGCTATAGGAATCATGAATAAAGATTTCTTCCAAGACAACATTGTGCCCGTGATAGTGCGATACATCACACAAGACTTTCCCAATGGTCATCGCTTTTACCAGGACAATGATCCCAAGCACACCGCGTCGACGGCGCATATCCTTGAGCGCGGCATCAACTGGGTGAAGACGCCAGCGGAGTAAGTGCAGTAGACCGTGTCCCATTTATATGTTCCCCACTGTTTTTACTGTGTACTGTATCTCTTAAACTAATTGTCCTTTCTTTCCAATCACAGATCGCCAGACTTCAATCCGATCGAAATGGTCTGGCATCAGCTGAAGGACCACATCCGTAAAGTGGCGAAACCCTCCAAGAAGGACGAGTTGTATACAGCCATAATGAGTTTTTGGAACGATGTACTCACCGTGGAACGATGCAATAAATATATAGACCATATTGCCACTGTGTTGCCCATTGTCATCGCGCGCAATGGGCAAGCATCAGGAAAGTAGTACAGTGCTGTAGTATTGTACAGTAAGTACAGTATGATACAGGTAAGTATGGCACAGATTTTTTCTTTCCCAATAGTCAGAGTATACAGTAGTTCCAGTATACAGTACAGTAGACTAGTTTGACAGTACTACAGTAACTGCCTACTAACTGCTCCATTTTTTTCTTTCCAGAGAAAGCTGCACCAGCCACCTACTGTACAGTAGTTCTACCATAATACAGTACGCACATACAGTACAGTACAGTAACTGAACAAAGTTTTTGTTTTCTTGTCGTTCCAGGAAAAAGGGTGCCCAAGGGGGAGGGGGGGCCTTGTGTTCGTCAAATCTGCTTGTGCAGTCAAATGTACAGTATATAAACAGCAGTAATGATGTACACAAAACCTCTCCTCTCTCAATGAACTACTGTACTATTATTTCACATTACTGTATATTTATCCTGTATATTTTCAGTAATTTAGAAGCAGTGGCTGTTCTGAACAGAACAGTTACTGTAAGCAAACGGATTATTTCACATTACTGTATATTTATCCTGTATATTTTCAGTAATTTAGAAGCAGTGGCTGTTCTGAACAGAACAGTTACTGTAAGCAAACGGATGCACATCAGATTTACATTTCAAATTCGAGAGGGGATTTTTCCAAAGCAGACAGGCCTCCCTCTAAGGAAGGTGGATGGTGGGATGATACAGTACTCTGGCTGGCCTCCTGCTGAATCTTGTTACCGTAGCCAGCCCAGGGCCAGATTAACAAAACAATGGCTTGGATTGGATTAGCCAGACGATTGATGCTTGGCCAGGGAGGGATTAAAAACTCTAAGGGAGGGGGTGGGTGGTGTAGCTGTAGGATTGTACTGGAGGGGGTGGGTGGTGTAGCTGTAGGATTGTACTGTGTCAGTATTTCCAACGGCAGGTCACCCTAATAATTGCATGAATAAACCCCCAAAGACAAGGCCCAAATATAGTACAGTATACTGTATACTGCATACTGTATACAGTACAGAGCTGTATACTGTATTATAAATAAATAATCATACAGTACTGTACAGTATGTATTATTGTGTGTTGATGTTTTGAATTGCTGTTAACTTGAAATGTTTCACCATTGTATTGTACTGTATTTGTAAATAAAAGTTTTTTGTGGCGACTTCAGCAATAAAAGAACTGCTTAATTTATCTCACATAAAGTACGTGAATACGACCGCAATCACCATTGTACAGTAAATGGGTGCATAGGATGGAACGACAGGTGCTAAAGGGGTATAAATATGATATTTATCAGTGTTGATCAAAGAGAGTTGATCAGAAGGATTCCCCTTATAAAGTATACAGCACTCTATTGTCATTCATACAGTATACTGTAGTAAAGGGTAGACAACACATGGTCTTGCAGTATACTGTATTACTAAAAATCTGTCAGGTTGACCAGAATCACTGCGGATATCGGAAAATAATACAATTTTATTAATTCTACGTAGAATTAATAAAATTGTATTATTTTCCGATATCCGCAGTGATTCTGGTCAACCTGACAGATTTTTAGTAATACAGTATACTGCAAGACCATGTGTTGTCTACCCTTTACTACAGTATACAGTACTGTATGAATGACAATAGAGTGCTGTATATACAGTAAGGGGAATCCTTTTGATCAACTCTCTTTGATCAACACTGATAAATACAGTAATTTATCTCACACTCAGTACTACAAACTGCTTTTTGCTTGCAATAAACAAACAAACAGGGAAGCGCTATACTGTATGAGTTAGGATCAGGCCCAGCAGCCACTTTATGTTGAAAACCACATATGAAATGAGCATAAAATTGCATGAATAATTACACAAAAATATATAAAATAAATAGCACAAGTCTCTGACAGAGAGAAATTGTCCAGGTGGTGTGGATACAGGTTAATGCCCCTGTCTGATAGGACAGACTCGGGCAAGAATGGCCTGTGATAGGTGAATATCCAGAATGGTAGCTGGGATGGAAAGCGCTACCAACTGTGCAGGTATTGAAGTGTGTAGAAATGGGAAGGTGCCGTAGGCATCAAATGTGGAAAGCGCTCACCCAGACTTCATACACTTGGCGCTTTTTGCTTGCAGACTGCAAAGCCGCAAGACCAGCAACATTGTAAAAAAAGAGCAATGAGCGCAAAATTGGCGTTGGAACTTCTGTTCTAGGGCCCCTAGAAATAATATTCTTTATTTTATTTATAAACTCACATTTATAAACCCCGTCACCCACCACCGCTACACACAATAAAGCGGGCACTTACAGTACAGTATATATTTATTTCTCTTCATGTATTTATTTAGATTTATTTATTAATTGTGGAGCTGCTGTGCGTGAGGGGCCATGGCCAGGATGGGGGGGGGGGGGGGGTAACGGTACAGTATGTGGGTAGGGGGTGAGGGTAGTTAGACCTCACAGTACATTATGCACATTGGGCCCCCCCCCTCCCCACATTTAAATACACTGCACGACATCAATGCAGGGAGGGTTTACCAATGCAGGGAGGATTTACCAATGCAGGTAAGGCTTTAGGCCTTTATATCTCTCTCCCTTCATTGTATTCTGTTTAACAGAAACATTAGGGGGGAAGGGGCTTTAGGCCTTTATATCTCTCTCCCTTCATTGTAATCTGTTTTGTAATCTGTTTAACACAAACATTAGGGGGGAAGGTGCTTTAGGCCTTTATATCTCTCTCCCTTCAGTGTAATCTGCTTAACAGAAACATTAGGGGGGAGGGGGCTTTAAACAATGCTGTGTATAATGTATAAGGTTTTTTTACAATTAGATAGATGTAATCCTTGGTACTGTATTGTAAGGGTTAGCTTTGGTTTTAAATTGTGTTTTCTGGTTGGTACTTACAGTATATATTGATTTTGGTTTACTTGATTGGTTAAAATACTGTAGTTGACTTGTTTGGAAGTGTTTGTATTTACTGGTAGAGTAGCTTGCAATTATATAGTTAACATTCATTTGCAGAATGTACAGTACTGTATATGGTGCATAGATTTAATGCTATGCACCATTTACAGTATACAATGTAAATGCAATGTACTGTGTGGATTGGAATGTTATGTTTTATATTGTAAAATCAGTTAGGATTATTAAATGGATTATTATTATTATTGTCTGTACTGTATGGAGATGCGTTATTTGTAGGACAGTATGATTTTGATAACCATTCTACATGTACTGTACAGTATTTGTATATTGGTTCATCATCTGTGTGTATATACTGTATACTATACAGTATATATATATATATATATATATATATATATATATATATATATATATATATATATATATATATATATATATATATATATATATATATATATATATACTGTATACTATACAGTATATATATATATATATATATATATATATATATATATATATATATATATATATATATATACAGTATATATATATATACAGTATATATATACTGTACACAGTATATACTGTATATGTGCTGTATAGGGATTGTTATTATATATACTGTATAATGTATATATATATATCCAGTATATATACAGTACTGTATATATACTGTACAGTATATATTTATTTCTCTTCATGTATTTATTTATTTAGATTTATTTATTAATTGTGGGGCTGCTGTGCGTGAATTTTTTTTATTGGGGGTGAGGGGGGTGTTTGGCCCTTGGTGTGAGTTTAGGACTTGCAGCAGCAGCACAATTAATAAATAAATGTAAATAAATAAATAAATAAATGACAATAAATACATTTGAAATACATTTTTATTGATAGTGTAGATGTGCAGGGGGTCTACGGAGCTGAAGCGCACAGGTTTCAGGTCTGGGGACCCCGTGCCCCCCGAGATACAGGCCCCTTTAGGGGGTGCCGGTATCCCTCTGCTCTGCTTGGTTTACAGGCCGCGATCACGTGATCGGGGCCTTTAACGCAGAGCACTCAGCACTCAGAAACACAGGCCAGACAGATTTAACACACACACACAATAGGGGGAGGTTTTTTTTACATAGATTGCAGGGAAGCTTAACACACACACACAATAGGGGGAGGTTTTTTTACATAGATTGCAGGGAAGCTTAACGCACACACACAATAGGGGGATAGGGGGAGGGGGTTTTACATAGATTAGAGAGAAGGCAGGGCGTTTTAAAAGCGAGAATAGGGGGAGGGGTTTTTACATAGATTAGAGAGAAGGCAGGGAGTTTTAAAAGCGAGAATAGGGGGAGGGGGTTTTACATACAGTAGATTAGAGAGAAGGCAGGGAGTTTTAACACAGACGTGAAAAATATGTATTGAATGTATTAATTGTTTATTATGCCTTAACCCCTTCATTGCCTTAGCGGCTATCCGCTATGGTAATGACGCAGCATTTTCCGTATTTTTAATAATATTGATCAAGAGCAGGGGGGGTCCCTGAGCATTAATTTCTGGCTCAGGGAACCAACTGCTCACTGTATAATATTATTAAAATACACAAATGATGCTTCTTTACCATAGCGCATAGACGCTAAGGTAAAGAACGAGTGTTTATTTATACTGTATATTGTATGTGTTTTATTGATACTGTACATGTGCAGAGGGTCTCCAGAGCAGAAACGCACAGGTTTCAGGTCTGGGGACCCCGTGCCCCCTGAGATACAGGCCCCTTTAGGGGGTGCCGGTATCCCTCTCCTCTGCTTGGTTTACAGGCCACGGTCACGTGATCGGGACCCTGAAACGCAGAGGGATACCGGCACCCCCTAAAGGGGCCTGTATCTCGGGGGGCACGGGGTCCCCAGACCTAAAACCAACGCGATTCAGCTCCAGAGACCCCCTGCACATCTACACTATCAATAAAAATGTATTTCAAATGTATTTATTGTCATTTATTTATTTATTTATACAGTATTTATTTATTTTTTGGCGGCTGCTGTGCTGTGTGTGTATTTTTTTATTGTGGGTAGCGGGAGGGTGGGTGAATGGGGTATTAGCCCCAACGATGGTTGGGGAGGGCTTGCGGGGGGGGGTGTAGCGGGAGGGCTTAACCCCTTCATGACCGTAGCGGTATTAACTGCTATGGTCGTGAAGGGGTTAAGTGCACCCGCGAACCCCCCCCCCCCTCCTGCAAGTCCTAAACTCACACCAAGGGCCAAATACCCCCCTCACCCATCCCCACTACACACAATAAAGCGGGCACGGTGGGTTAACCCCTTCATTGCCTTAGCGGCTATCCGCTATGGTAATGACGCAGCATTTTCAGTATTTTTAATAATATTGATCAGGAGCAGGGGGGGTCCCTGAGCATTAATTTCTGGCTCAGGGAATCCCCTGCTCACTACAATATTATTAAAATACACAAATGATGCTTCTTTACCATAGCGCATAGACGCTAAGGTAAAGAACGATTGTTTATTTATACTGTATATTGTATGTGTTTTATTGATACTGTACATGTGCAGAGGGTCTCCAGAGCAGAAGCGCACAGGTTTCAGGTCTGGGGACCCCGTGCCCCCTGAGATACAGGCCCCTTTAGGGGGTGCCGGTATCCCTCTGCTCTGCTTGGTTTACTGGCCGCGGTCACGTGATCGGGACCTTTAAACGCAGAGGGATACCGGCACCCCCTAAAGGGGCCTGTATCTCGGGGGCACGGGGTCCCCAGACCTAAAACCAACGCGATTCAGCTCCAGAGACCCCCTGCACATCTACACTATCAATAAAAATGTATTTCAAATGTATTTATTGTCATTTATTTATTTATTTATTTATACAGTATTTATTTATTTATTTTTTGGCGGCTGCTGTGCTGTGTGTGTATTTTTTTATTGTGGGTAGCGGGAGGGTGGGTGAATGGGGTATTAGCCCCAACGATGGTTGGGGAGGGCTTGCGGGGGTGTAGCGGGAGGGCTTAACCCCTTCATGACCGTAGCGGTATTAACTGCTACGGTCGTGAAGGGGTTAAGTGCACCCGCAAACCCCCCCCCCTCCCGCAAGTCCTAAACTCACACCAAGGGCCAAATACCCACCTCACCCATCCCCACTACACACAATAAAGCGGGCACGGTGGGTTAACCCCTTCATTGCCTTAGCGGCTATCCGCTATGGTAATGACGCAGCATTTTCAGTATTTTTAATAATATTGATCAGGAGCAGGGGGGGGGTCCCTGAGCATTAATTTCTGGCTCAGGGAACCCCCTGCTCACTGTACAATATTATTAAAATACCTCTCTCTGCTGCAAACACATCTCGCCCCCAGTATGTGCAGTAATTTACTGAACATGTACTGTAGAATAAATGCATAGTTTTATTTATTCGGGTTTATTACACAGTATACTGTTCGGCTGGAAAACATCAGCATACTGTACAGCACAATATTACTGTATCCATCGAAATCCCCCCATTAGCCGTTTTCTTTTCTGAGGAAAAACAAAATGAAAAGTTTTAATGTACAGTAATGGTCAGCCCCCTAAAGAAGTACCCAGCCTGCCCCACCAAAATAATACGGCAACAAAACAGTACTCACCATACTGTATTACTGAATTTCCCATTCAGCTTGCGCCGGCGGGCCACTGCCACTGCCAGTCCAGCTTTCATCATCACCCACGTCGATAGTTTGCAGAGGGACTAGCCCACCTGTAGTCAGCGGGAAATCGCTTAGGTACATGCAAGCTTCATCAAAACTGGCTGCGAAATCCATCTCAGGGTTGTCACCGACGGCGGGACCATGATGATAAGCTGATGCTGGTGCTGGTTCTGGTTCTGGCGCATTGCTTGGCAGGGACTGTCGCTTCTTATTTGGTTTTAACACGACCCTTCGCCTTTTGCCGCCTCCATTATCATAGATACGGGAAAAACCCTGTGACACACACCAATACCTTCTAACAAATTGGGGCTCAATACGGTGAAAACAGGGGTCACTACATAACCTTTTCCTTATTGCCCGCTTCCACAAATGAGGAGTTGGCGAAAATCTGTAAAAGTCATAGTTTTCGATAAAATACTGATAAATTTGAACAACTGTTGCCATCTTATCCTCTGTTGCATTAATAGCGGCCCATATCAAATAAGCATAACTTCTGTCAGGTTTTTGGAACACGGGCTGCATTTGAACACTCATGTCTCTGGAGAATAGTGTAAGCGAAAATGGTCTTTGTCTTTATTTAATACAGTATGTAAAGCCTAAATTGATACATTTTTTGCAACATCTTCCTTCAGTCTCAAGGACAAGTTACAATAGCATACTGTACTGGGATAAAGTATCTTTTTTTAAACGAAACAACTTGCAAAGCCCACACATTACTTAAGTCATGAGTTTATGCCATCTGGTGGACAAGCGAAACATTGCAGCCTAGTAAATTCTTCACATTATCATTTAACAGATCAGGCCCCCGTCAGCCAGGCATGAACCGTGGCTGGGAAGGCAAACGCAACGCAGCATGCAAGAGGTGAGCAGCGGCGGATTCCAGGTATCTGCCAGGTACAAACCGGGCATTTGCTCGAATAAAGTGTGTCGGTGCAGTATGCGCCGTTGACGCAGTGTGCTTGGGATCGTTGTCCTAGTAGAAGCGGTGACCATGGGGAAAGTCGCGTGTGATGTATTGCACTATCTCGGGCACAATGTTGTCTTGGAAGAAAGCTTTATTCATGATTCCTATAGCAAGAAAAGAAAAGTGCTCAAAAAACTGCACAATAGTACAGTACAGTGCATACGGTAAGGCAACACTAGTCAAGTACAGTGCATTAGGCGACATTATATTTGATAAATTTTACCTTCAAAGATGACAATGCATCCCGGTCCATGCCTAGAAATGGCACCACACACATGCAGCTTCACAGGGTGTTTTGGCCGCGGCTTCAAAGATAAGCGCCTTTTTTGTGGAACGCAAATCGTGCAAATCTCTCCAGCGACACAGTAGACTCATTAGTGAAGATGCAATCCTGGAAAGTCTCCCCGCTGTCGATCCATGCCTGGGCCTGGAGCACTCTTTTGATTTTGTTTGCATCCCGTATCATGGGGTACACTCTGTAATGACAAGGAATAAAAAAATTTTTTAGCGGCACAGTGCTGTACAGTTTGCTAAACAACACTTTTACCTCTTGTACTGTCCAGTACTAACCTAACACGTCCATATTTCCATCCAATGCTGCGTCTCATCTTCTTTATGCTGGTCTCGGATACAGTCAGATTGTGCTTTTCCTGCAGAGTGTATTTGACCCTTAATGCACTCTTCTCATCATTCTCCTCACTTATTTTGTCCACCAGAACAGTTGTCTCCCTACAATGTAAAGAAATTATATTGTTTTATTAATATGCAGCAATATAAAATGTATATAAATGTAATGTTGTAATATACAGTACATTAAATATAAATAGACAAAATATATACTGTATACTGTATATACCGTTGTAAGATTAATTGAAATATACAAAAAATGTATACTGCTGTACTATAAATATAAACAGACAAAATATATATACTGTTGTACTATAAATATAAATATACAAAATAAATATACTGTTGTAATATAAATATACAGTACATCCTATTCAGTATATACCGTTGTAAGATTAATTGAAATATACAAAAAATGTATACTGCTGTACTATAAATATAAATAGACAAAATTTATATACTGTTGTACTATAAATATAAATATACAAAATAAATATACTGTTGTAATATAAATATACAGTACATCCTATTCAGTTTATACCGTTGTAAGATTAATTGAAATATACAAAAAATGTAAACTGCTGTACTGTACTATAAATATAAATAGGCAAACTACTGTTCAGTTTGTTGTAATATAAATCAACAGAAATAACAACAGTGTTACAGTAGATACAGAACTGTACTGTAGATGTACAGTACAGTTTTCTATATTTTTTTTTGTTAAGTTTTATACTGTAAATATACTTACGCGTTTGTTACCCTTGGTGCCTTTTTCCGGTCTCTGTTTTTTTCTTGTGCATGATAGCTCACGGTGGTTAATGGCACAACGAGATCAGAAGTAGCTAACCAGCGTTGGATAGCAGCAATTCGGTGTCAGCTCCTGTACATCTCCTTCATTCGCATGCTGAGAACCTTTGAAATCTTTTTAACAGGCATTGCTGCGAGTGGAAAGAAATACAAACACAAGAATGTATATTCGATGTTTAGTCGATGTGTATTCAATGTGCAGTGAATCCACAAAATGGATGGTGTATTTATACGGTAAGGACTCACATTAGAGTACGCCAACTTTCAACACCTGTACCTCGCCGCCATGCATAAAAGGTAACATACTTTGCATAGGCCACCACTCCAGGATCTTTATCTGAACTTGCCCTTGTCCAGATACTATACTGCATTGTGCCACCTGCTCCATGGAGCATCCCCGTTTCTATGGACACAAGAACTCTCTCACCTCTGCCATGCCTGTCATGCTGAAAAAGCGAAAGGCGGTTGCCGTTTCCACGCCAAGGGCAAAGCGACAGGCTAAGGCCAATAAAGAAAACCTTCTGCTGACCCTAAAGGTTAAGGGTTTTCTTAGGCGTAAGCCTCATTATGTGAAGAAGATATACGGTAATACGCTCTCTATGCAAAACGAATGGCAGCCAACACATCGGACCCGCAGACCACTTCCCATATGCTTCGACGACTCTGCTGTAGCTGTCCCAGAAATCTTCATCCCGTCTTCTCCACCCCCATCTTCTCCGGTTCCATCTGACGACACTGCCGCCTCTGAAATCCACGGGTCACTTTCTCCTTTGCTCTTAGACGACTCTGCTTCTCGCCCGGAAATCCAAAGGTCACCTTCTCCATCCCTCTTCGATGCTACCGCTTCTCCTCTACTGGATATCCACAGGTCACCTCCTCCACTCACCATCGATGCCGCTTCTCTCCATGGAACCCCCATCTCATCCTCCGTTGCACCCATCCCCCCAGATGTCCAGACGCCATGCACAAGAAGCAGCTCGTTGGACCGGATGCTGAATGGGATAAGTGTGGATCTCCCCGGGAATTCTATTGTGCTGGCAAAGATAGATCTGCTTCTGGAGACCATGTTAAATGTGGAGCAACGGATGCTACAAATGGAGCAACGGATGGATCAACGGATGCAGAAGATAGAGGCTGACATTGCGGGCATACATTATTTGCTCGGTGCTAATGCCCCTGTTTCCCTGACGCCGGAGCAGGAGGGTGACATGGATGTGATGAATGGGACCTTCGACCCCCTTCCATCACCAAGCGCCCCCCCTCCACCACGAGATGTAGTGTACATGTATGCCGTTGAGGAGGACATGACAACCCCGTCAAGACAATGCCAGGAGACAACACGGCGACCACGACCGGAGGAAAGCTTCCTCCCTGACATCCTACCATCGCCCATCGCCACAAGCACACCCGCTCCCAAAAGACCTACACCCGCTCGCATCGAAACAGTGCCCGACATCACCCTGCGCGATCTGACAGTGGCGCTTAGGGAGAAGTATAGGGTGATGAGTGCTGGTGCACCCCACAAGTATGCCTTGATCATTTTTAAGCACCATGTTCCCTACACGTTGTACTGCGAGTGGGTGTTCAAAGTGAACTACGATGGGAATCGCGTAAAAAAGGCTCTTCCTGCCATTTTAAGGAAAAACATTGTGGAAGAATTGCGGCGCTTTAATACAGTTACAGATCCTGTAATGAAAGGCGCTAGAGACTGCATTAATGGCGTTTTGCGCCATGCAAGGAATCGGCCATGGATGGACAATGTGGAGGACTGTCAGTGAGACCATACTGTTGTGCTCAACTGTATTGTACTCTCCATGTTTTGCCCTACACTACCTGCTGTACTTAAACAAAGGAGATGTTGTTGTGTGTTTTTTTTCACAGGACATGCACAACTCCAGTTTTCAATGTTTTCAATGTTGCCCTGAAAACCTGCCCTGTTTGCTGCCCTCTAGGACTGAACTGGTGCAGGTCTGACTGACAGTGTTGCGCACCATCCCACTGTACTCTACTGTAAACAGTACAGTACCGGGTTTCTTTAATAAAGGAGATGTTACTTAAAATGTCACTTTAACTCCCTTTGCCCCATGCACCAAAAATGTTTCTTTGTGCACTTTAAATGTTTCAATATTGTAAATAAATGTTTTGGTACTGACTCCACCAATAAAAGACCATGTTGAATTGCCTCAAATTGTTTCCATCTGCTCCTTTGCCAGTGTAACAAATGTACTGTAGCGGCTTGCTGCACTGTTTTTTAACTGGCTGGTCGTGCAATTGGCGTAGGAACTAAGGCAATTGGCGTGGGAATTAGGTCAATTGGCATGGGAACTTCTTTTCTAGGGCACCTAGAAATAAAATTCATTTTGCCCCTAGATGTTAGGAACCTCTTCACTTGACCCCAACAGGGTCTGAGCAGTAATGGCGGCGAGAAAGGGTCACGCCGGCGAGGAGGGTCCTACCATTGAGCGCAAATGGCGGAGAAAGCTTTGAAGCGGCTAAGTCACAATGAGCAGAAACCTGGAACCCAGAACTCCGGTTCTGTTCGACCTAGAGGGCTCATATTCGGTCACCATGTAGTCCTAGTTGTGGCAGGAGTGCATGGCAAATTGCGACCCTTTCGTGGCAACAGAACGGAGTCAGGGTGATGTTAAAGTTCAGGTTTCTGCCATTGACTTGCATGGCAGAAAAAAAGCCACTTTGGTAATGTGCTTTTAAACTGTCTTTTGGTACCTCCGGTTCCGGGGGTCTTGGAAGGCTGATATTTTGCCACTATGCAAGGGTCTTCCCGCATGAGGACCAGGTAAATTTCAACCCGCTCAGACCCACAGAACGGGTTATTTTACATTATATTCGCGCAATTGGCGTGGGAACTACTTAGGGACGCGGTCAAGTTCACGGGTAATTGGCGTGGGAACTTCTGTTCTAGGGCACCTAGGAATACAATTCTTTTTGCCCATAGATTTTAGGCACTGTATACAACTGTACAGTATACTGTGGAAGACAAATAATGACACGATACTGAACATTTAGAATAAATGCATAGTTTTATTTATTCGGGTTTATTACACAGTATACTGTACGGCCGGAAAACATCAGCATACAGTACAATATTACTTAAATCCCCCCATTAGCCGTTTTCTTTTCTGAGAAAAAACAAAAAGATAAGTTTTAATGTACAGTACAGTACAGTAATGGTCAGCCCCCTAAAGAAGTACCTAGCCAGCCCCACCAAAATAATACGGCAACAAGACAGTACTCACCATTGAATTTCCCATTCAGCTTGCGCCGGCGCCGGTCCACTGCCAGTCCAGCTTTCTTCATCATCCACGTCGATAGTTGGTACATGCAAGCTTCATCAAAACTGCACGCCAAATCCAGCTCAGCCTCAGGCTCAGGGTTGTCACTGACAGTGGGACTGTCATTGGAAGCCGGTGCTGGTGCTGGTGCTGGTGCATTGCTTGGCAGCGACTGTCGCTTCTTAGTTGGTTTTAACACGACCCTTTGCCTTTTGCCGCCTCCATGATCATAGATACGGGAAAAACCCGGTGATACACACCAATACCCTCCAACAAATTGGGGCTCAATACGGTGAAAACAGGGGTCACTACATAACCTTTTCCTTACTGCACGCTTCCACGTATGAGGAGTTGGCGAAAATTTGTAAAAGTCATATTTTTCAATAAAATACTGATAAATTTGAGCAACTGTTGCCATCTTATCCTCTGTTGCATTAATCGCGGCCCATATCAAATACGCGTAACTTCTGTCAGGTTTTTGGAAAGCAGGCTGCACTTGAACACTCATGGCGGGTGGGTCTCTGGAGAATAGTGTAACACAAACTGAAACTGGTCTGTGTCTTTCTTTAATATGAAAAGCCTAAATTGATACATTTTGGCAACTCTTCCTTCAGTCTCAAGGCCAAGGCCAAGTTACAATGGCACACTGTGGTACAGTATCTTTTTTAAACGAAACACCTGCAAGCCGACACATTACTCATTAGACGCATTACAAGTCATGAATTTATGCCATCTGGCGGACATGCGAAGCATTGCAGCCTAGTAAATCCTGAACCATTATTAATTAACACATCAACCGCGCGTCAGCCGGGCATGCGCCTGGCTGGGAAGGCAAAAGGAGCCCGGCATGCTCCGGGTGAATAGTGTGTCATTCCAGGAACATGCCAGGTACAAGCCGGTGATTAGTAAGAATAAAGTCTGCCGCAGCAGTAGTTCCACCCAGTCATCCTGTGCGTCAGAAATAAAGCATCACAGATATTGCTCTAATGACTGGTTTGTTCTTTCGGTTTGTCCGTTGGTTTGGGGATGGTACCCAGAAGAAAAAATAAGAGTGATATCCAACCTTGGAGTGAAGGCACGCCAAAATTTCAAGACGAACTGTGACCCCCGATCACACACTATAGAGAGTGGAACTCCATGAATACAAAATATTTCTTTGATATAAATATCTGCTAAGGTGGCAGAATTAGGAAGACCTTTGAGGGGAATGAAATGGGACGGTTTGGAAAACCTACAGTGGCGGACGATCTGAGTCTAAGACGGCTAGATCCGCGGTTCTGTGATTATCCCGGATAGGTGCGTTTTTTTGTCATTTTCGCCCGGAGTTAACTGCGTTATTTTCGCGCTCGTGATATTAGCATTTTATTCTCGCTGTCTGCAATATTGCAATGCCGTGTAAAAACTCAGGGGGGCATTTGCGAGCTGTTGTCTTGGAAGTCTAATACCTTCGTGGTTCAACCTACATCAGCACACAGTCTGTGTGTACGCGCGCAGTAATTGTAAATTTGCATATTTAAAGTATACATGCATTTGCAGTGCTGTGCTGCTGTACGGTATGTCACATTTGAAAATTGTTGAAACGCATAGGCGTGTACAGTACTGTAACAGTGTCAGATTTCGGCATATACAGCGCTCACCCCTTGCTCAGGATCATTAACTGCACTGCAGGGTATTTCAACTTCTTATCTTCTGTGCAATGCAGTACATCTCTCCCACACCATTCCTTTGAACATGTGTCTGGTTTCAATCACATTCCTGCTTGACAGCAGGAATTTATTGTGCATGCGACTGTAACTTCTACCACCAATGCTTGCTTGCCTGAGTGAGTGACCAAAAAAAAAATTATTGTAATTTTTTTTTCTCCACAAGCCTGCAAAACCCATCTTACTGTATTATGATATTCAATCTGTGCTGTAGCTTTTGACTGCGACCCTGTGCGTTTGACTGCACATGGTTGATTTGTGTGCTTTTTACGTACTGTATTTGGGGGTGTATTATTATGATGCACTGCATTTTGAAATCAAAGAATGTCTTTAGCTTTGAACTGCATGCAGCTGTACCCTGCAGCCCCCTCCCCCACGAACGCTAGCTCAAGGATGTGAAATTCCACGGAGTCGTTAATTTACTGAATCTTGACATTGTGTTCTGATTCCATCCATAGCCGACCTACAAAGCCTCACTGCGCCTGCGTGTAATCCTTTTAGAGATGGGAGCTAGCTGCTTACTGCGCATGAGTCACCCATTCCCCCCCTCTCCACAGAGTCCTTAATTTACTGAATCTTGCCATTGTGTTCTGAATCCGTCCATAGCCGACCTACAAAGGTTTACTGCGCCTGCGTGTAATCCTTTTAGAGATGGGAGCTAGCTGCTACTGCGCATGAGTAAACCAACACCCCCCCCTCTCCACAGAGTCCTTAATTTACTGAATTTTGCCATTGTGTTCTGAATCCGTCCATAGCCGACCTACAAAGCCTCACTGCGCCTGCGTGTAATCCTTTTAGAGATGGGAGCTAGCTGCTTACTGCATATGAGTCACCCAACCCCCCCCCCTCTCCACAGAGTCCTTAATTTACTGAATCTTGCCATTGTGTTCTGAATCCGTCCATAGCCGACCTACAAAGCCTCACTGCGTCTGCGTGTAATCCTTTTAGAGATGGGAGCTATCTGCTTACTGCGCATAAGTCACCCAACACCCCCCCTCTCCACAGACTCCTTAATTTACTGAATCTTGCGATTGTGTTCTGTATCCATCCATAGCCGACCTACAAAGCCTCACTGTGCCTGCGTGTAATTCTCTTTGAGATGCGCCTGTAACTTCACCCACCACTGCTTGCTTGAGGGCACCCCCCAAAAAAATGTAACTATGATTTTTAACTGTTATTTTATCCACAAGCCTGCAAAAACAATCTTGATATTACGATATTAAATCTGTGCGTTTGCCTGCACATGGTTTATTTGTGTGCTTTTTATGTACTGTATTTGGGGGGTGTAGGGATCAAATTACAGTATTATGATGAACTGCCTTTTGAAATTACTGTACTCTACAGTACAGTATGTTATTTCTTTGAACTGCTGCACAACTTTTCCTTCATCCCTCCCCCACGAACACACACACTCTTATCGACAGACACCTCCACAGAGTCATTAATTTTCTGAAGTTAGTTAGTCATTGTGTTTTTAATCCATCTCTAGCCGAGCGTCAATCGCCTCACTGCGCCTGCGTGTACTCTAATCCTTTTAGAGATGGGAGCTTGCTGCTTACTGCGCATGAATCACCCAACCCCCTCTCTCCACAGAGTCGTTAATTTTCTGAATATTGCCATTGTGTCCTTAATCCGTCCATAGCCGAGCTACAAAGCCTCAGTGCGCCTGCGTGTAATCTCCCCTTCCCCCCAACCCTTTGAGGCTTTGTTTACGGTAACGCTTTGGAAAATCCCTTCTCGATTTTGAAATGTAAATCCGATTTGCACAGCATTGTGAGAATTGAGAGTTAAAAAACCCATTAACTGATTCATTGGTGTACTGTAGGGGTGTGTGTGTGTGGGGGGAGGGGGGATTGTGGTTGTTGTAAATGATTATGACTAGCAGGAATGTGAATAAATATTTATTTTATCAGGAACCAAAAATACAAATATAAAAATAATCATGAATAATACATAATGCAGTCTTTATTAAGTTCTTTTGGCAGATTGAAATTGGATAAACATTTAGAAAAAATTTCTAAAACATGGGGAAACATGAATAAGGCACATTTATAAGAATATTATTTAAAAATATATACTGTAATGTATAATATATATATATATATATATATATATATATATATATATAAATATATATTATTTCCGTCTTTATCTTGTTCCTCATGCTGTGTACAGTACAGTAGTTCATTGAGAGAGGAGAGGTTTTGTGTACATTACTGCTGTTAATATACTGTACATTTTACTGTACAAACAGATTAGACTGGACACAAAACCCCACCTCCCCCCAGGCCACCCTTTTTTCCTGAAACGACAAGAAAACAAAAAATTAGTGCAGTTATGTGCGTACTGTATTATGGCATTGTGTGATGTGTAGTACTACTGTAGATGGCTGGTGCAGCTTTGTATGGAAAGAAAAAAATTGAGCAGTTAGTAGGCAGTTACTGTAGTACTGTCAAACTAGTCTATACTGGAACTGCTGTATACTGTACTCTGACTACTATTAAATACTATGTACTGTAACCTGATGGCTGGTGCTGCTCTCTCTGTAAAAAAAAAAACTGTAACTGTACTCTGACTATCTGGAAAGAAAAAATCTGTGCCATACTTACCTGTATCATACTGTACTTACAATACTACAGCACAGTACTACTTTCCTGATGCTTGCCCATTACACGCGATCACAATGGGCAACACTGTGGCAATATGGTCTATATATTTATTGCAGCATTCCACGGTGAGTACATCGTTCCAAAGATTCATTATGCCTTTCAACAACTCGTCCTTTTTGGAGGGTTTTGCCACTTTCTGGATATGGTCCTTCAGCTGATGCCAGACCATTTCGATCGGATTGAAGTCTGGCGATCTGTCATTGGATAAAAAGGACAATTAGTTTACGATATACCATACACAGTATAAACTGTGGAAAAAAAATGAGACACGGTTACTGCACTTACTCCGATGGCGTCTTCACGCAGTTGATATCGCGCTCAAGGATATGCGCTGTTGACACGGTGTGCTTCGGATCGTTGTCCTGGTAGAAGCGGTGACCATTCGGGAACTCACGTGTGATGTATTGCACTATCTCAGGGACAATGTTGTCTTGGAAGAAAGCTTTATTCATGATTCCTATAGCAAGAAAATAAAAGTGCTCAAAAAACTGCGCAATAGTACAGTACAGTGCATACAGTAAGGCTACACTAGTAAAGTACAGTGCATAAGGCTACATTATATTTCATATTTTTACCTTCAAAGATGACAATGCATCCTGGTCCACGCCTAGAGATGGCACCCCACACATGCAGCTTCACGGGGTGTTTTGGCCGCGGCTTCATAGATATGCGGCCTTTTTTGTGGAATGCAAAGGTGGCAAATCTCTCCAGCGACACAGTAAACTCGTCAGTGAAGATGCAATCCTGGAAAGTTTCCCCACTGTCGATCCATGCCTGGGCCTGGACCACTCTTTTAATTTTGTTTACGTCCCTTATCATGGGGTACGCTCTGTAATGACAAGGAATAAATAATTTTAGCGGTACAGTACTGTTTCCAAAACAACACTTTTACCTCCTGTACTGTCCAGTACTAACCTCACACGTCCATATTTCCATCCAATGCTGCGTCTCATCTTCTTTATGCTGGTCTCGGATACAGCGAGATTGTGTTTTTCCTGCAGAGTGTATTTGACCCTTAATGCACTCTTCTCATCATTCTCCTCACTTATTTTGTCCACCAGAAGAGTTGTCTCCCTACAATGTAAAGAAAAACATTCCGGTAAGTAAAAATATTAGAGACAGGATACAATATATTGTTCTATTAATATGCAGTAATATAAAACTGTTGTAATATAAATATAAATATACAAAATATATATATACTGTTGTAATATAAATATAAATATTCAAAATATATATACTGTTGTAATATAAATATAAATATACAAAAGATATATACTGTTGTAATATAAACATAAATATACAAAATATATATACTGTTGTAATATAAATATAAATATACAAAATATATACACTGTTGTAATATAAATATACAAAATATATATACTGTTGTAATATAAATATAAATATACAAAATATATACACTGTTGTAATATAAATATAAAAAATATATACTGTACACTGTTGTAATATAAATATACAAAATATACAGTATATACTGTTGTAATATAAATATACAAAATATATACACTGTTGTAATATAAATATACAAAATATATACTGTTGTAATATAAATATACAAAATATATACACTTTTGTAATATAAATATACAAAATATATATACTGTTGTAATATAAATATAAATATACAAAATATACTGTCGCGGCCGAGTTTATTCTAACATTTGTCCGGTCTCGGCCACGACAGATACCGGGCGGGCGCCGAGGTTTCCCGTGCGCGCGCCGTAGCCTCGGAGGATCAGTCCTCCGATCGAGGCACCCCCTTCACCTCTCCGGGTCCATTGGGTCCCCCGGAGCCCCCCACCGCCATCCCCCACATTAGAGGAACCTAGGGCTCCTTCGGGGAGCCCTGGGCACGCGCGCCATGCGCGCACGCTCCCGATGAAGCGTGACCACGCATCGATGACGTGCGGCACGCAGAGGGAAAAAAACGAGCAAGCCGGGAAACCTCCCGGCTTGCGGCACTAGCCCAGTTAGAATAAAGTGTGCCGCCTCTGTATATACTGTTGTAATATAAATACAAATATACAAAATATATACACTGTTGTAATATAAATATAAATATAATTTTTTTTATAAATATACTTGCGCGTTAGTTACCCTTGGTGCCCTTTTGCGTTCTCTGCTTTTTCCTTGTGCATGATAGCTCACGGTGGTTGCTGGCACATCGAGGCCAGAAGTAGCTAACCAGCGTTGGATAGCAGATATTCGGTGTCCGCTCGTGTACATCTCCTTAATTCGCATGCTGAGATCCTTGGAAATCTTTTTAACAACCATTGCTGCGAGTAGAAAGAAAAACAAACACAAGAATGTATATTCGATGTTTAGTCGATGTGTATTCAATGTGCAGTGAATCCACAAAATGGATGGTGTATTTATACGGTAATGACTCACATTACAGTATGCCCACTTTCAAGACCTGTACCTTGCCGCCATGCATAAAATGTTACACGCTATGCATAGTCCAACACTCGATGATCTTTATCTGAACTTGCCCTTGTCCAGATACTATACTGCATTGTGCCACCTGCTTCCATGGATCAACCCCGATTCTACGGACGCAGGAACCCTCTCGCCTCTGCTGTGCCTGTCATGCAGAAAAAGCAAAAGGCGGTTGCCGTTTCCACGCCAAGGCAAAAGCGACAGGCTAAGGCCAATAAAGAAAACCTTCTGCTGACCTCAAAGGCTAAGGGTTTTCATAGCCGTCAGCCTCATTATGTTAAGAAGATATATGGTGATGTACTCTCAATGCAAAATGATTGGCAGCCAACCCATCGAACCCGCAGACCACTTCCTCCCATACACTTCGACGACTCTGCCGCCGCTGTACCGGAAATCTTCAGCCCGTCTTCTCCACCTCTCGTCCACGATGCTGTCGCCGCCCTCCCGGAAACCCACAGGCCATCTTCTCCGGTTCTATCCGACGACGCTGCCGCCTCTGAAATCCAGGGGTCACTTTCTCCTTTGGTCTTAGACGACTCTGCTTCTCGCCCGGAAATCCAAAGGTCACTTTCTCCATCCCTCTTCGACGACGCTGCTGCTTCTCCTCTACCGGATATCAACAGGTCACCTCCTCCACGCTTCTTCGATGTCGCTGCCACTTCTCTCCATGGAACCCCCATCTCATCCTCCATTGCACCCATCCACCCAGATGACCACACGCCATGCACAAGAAGCAGCTCGTTAGACCGGAAGCTGAATGGGATAAGTGTGGATCTCCCCGTGAACTCTATTGTGCTAACAAAGATAGATCTGCTTCTGGAGACCTTGTTAAATGTGGAGCAACGGATGCTACATATGGATCAACGGATGCTAGATATGGATCAACGGATGGATCGACGGATGGAGAAGACAGAGGCTGACATAGCGGGTATACATTGTTTGCTCGGTGTTAATGCCCCTGTTTCCCCGACGCCAGAGCAGGGGGGTGACATGGATGTGATGAATGGGAGCATCGACCGCCTTCCATAACCAAGCGCACCCCCTCCACCAGAAGATGTAGTGTACATGTATGCCGTTGAGGAGGACATGAGAACCCCGTCAAGACCACGACAGGAGACAACACGGCGACAAAGACAGGAGGAAAACTTCCTTCCCAGACAACCTACCATCGCCCGTCGCCTCAAGCGCACCCGCTCGTTGAAGACCTACATTCGCTCGCATCGATACGGTGCCCGACATCACCCTGCGCGATCTGACACCGGCGCTTAGGGAGAAGTATAGGGTGATGAGTGCTGGTGCACCCCACAAGTATGCCTTTGCTACTTTTTAAGCACCATGTTCCCTACTCGTTGTACTGTGACTGGGCCTTCAAAGTGAACTACGACGGAAATCGCGTAAAAAAGGCGCTTCCTGCCAATTTCAGAAAGAACATTCTGGATGAAATGCGGCGCTTTCATCCAATTACAGATCCTGTAATGAAAGGCGTTCGAGACTGCATTAATGGCGTTTTGCGCCATGCAAGGAATCAGCCACGGACGGACAATGTGGTGGACTTTCTGGATTAATCACAGGAACTGTAAGGCCATACCGTTGTGCTGAACTGTGCTGTACTGTACATGTTTTGACCTGCTGAACTTAAATAAAGGAGATGTTTTAACCTGCTGTACTGTATTTAACTTACTGTTTTAACTTGCTGTACACACACACAGGACCTGCACAATTCCAGTCCATGAGGGCCGCAAACAGGCACGATTTTCAAGGTTGTCCTGAAAACCGGGCCTGTCTGCTGCCCTCGAGGACTGTACTGGTTCAGACTGTTTTGTACACCATCCCACTGTATATGTTTTGACTTGCCGTTCTTTGATAAAGGAGATGTTGCAGTTTGTATATTTTATGAATAAAGAATTTGTTTTTAAAACATGTGACTGTAAACCATATTTACTGACTGTTAATTTTTTTTAGTTTCTATACATAGATGTTTTCACAAATGTTTTCACTAGCAGTAAACCATACACCTGTTGATGTTTTGAATTGCTGTGCACTTAAAATGTTTCTACATTGTACAGTATTTGTAAATAAATGTTTTTGTACTTACTCCACCAATAAAAGAACATGTTGATTTGTTTTACATTGTTCCATTGGCTCCTTTGCTACTGTAACAAAATACAGTGTTTCTAGAATGTACACTACTGTCCAGGCACACTGTACTGTATACTGTAGGCATGCTTAGTACAAGAGTATTAAAAAAAATAGAAGACACATACAGTACTGTACTCTATGTACTGGCACTGTATAGATGACACATACTGTATGTACAGTACTGTAATACATGTAGAATAAATGCATAGTTTTTATTTTTTCGGGTTTATTACACAGTATACTGTTTATAAAAAAGTATTGTATACTGTACGGCCGCAAAACATCAGCATAGTGTACATCAGACACTAAACTGTACGTGGGTTTTTAAATCCGATTCCGTAAGGTGCAGGCATTGTTACACAAAGCGATATTATCCATCGAAATCCCTCCATTAGCCGTTTTCTTTTCTGAGGAAAAACAAAAAGAAAAGTTTTACTGTAATGGTCTAAAGAAGTTCCCAGCCAGTCCCACCAATAATTTTCTCGGGGGGGCGTCTCCTGTTCACATGCGCATGCGCCTACCGTCGATATAATGACACGCATACTGTATGCGTTTCAAGAAGGTTCCAATGCGCATGCGCCTAGCGTTCCACCAATAGTTCAGTTTCTGCAGTACAGTACTGTAGAAGCCGCTCAGCCAATAATATTGCTTACAGGAGAATCGCTTGACTTTTGAATCGCACCGATATTGATAGTGTATTGTCAAAATAAAAAAAACACAGAAAATAATACGGCAACAATACTCACCATAGAATTTCCCATTCAGCTGGTGCTGGCGCCGGTCCACTGCCAGTCCAGCATTCTTAATCATCCACGTCGATAGTTTGCAATGGGACTAGTCCACCTGTAGTCAGCTGATGAGGCTGGAAATTGCTTAGGTACATGCAAGCTTGATCGAAACTGCAGGCGAAATCCGTCTCAGGCTCAGGGTTGTCACTGACGGCGGGACCGTTATTGGAAGCCGGTGCTGGTGCATTGCTTGGCAGCGACTGTCGTTTCTTAGTTGGTTTTAACACGACCCTTCGCCTTTTGCCGTCTGCATGATAATAGATACAGGAAAAAGCCAGTGATACACACCAATACCCTCCAACAAATTGTGGCTCAATATGATAAAAACAGGGATAAGTGTTTACTTATTTTCTGTATGCTGTGTTTAATTTGATATTGCGTAAATAAAAGTGTGTTTAGTGATTTGTAAAAATGTTATGATAAAGTTAACAAAAATATCAAGAGAGTGTTTTGTTACTTATACCAAAAGAATGTAGAATGTTAAGGAGTAGAGGGTGGTCAATAGCAGCAAAGAGCAGTTAAAAAGTCAAGCAAAATTAGAAGGGAGAAGTGCCCATGATGTGATGTACGGGGCTTAGCTACCTTTGTAATGGCAGTTCAATTTGAGTGAGAGGTAAAGTAGGAAAGCCAGATTGCAAAGAAGAGTCTGAGTTGAGGAAGTTAGATAGGCATGAGAACAATGCATTTAAAATGGGAAGGCCATGAGAGAGACAGGTTGCTACTTTAATTCTCTGAAGTGTGGTGGCCATCTTAGGATGGGCAATGCCCTTGTGACTGGTTCTGCATGTGTTGCAAAGGAATAGGCAGTTCCTGGCTAGGAGGGGAAGGCCATGTTAGGCCAGCCTCACTAAGCTCCAGATAGGTCCCAGAGCCATTTATATATTGTGAATGTTATTGTTGCCCTATAGTGTTAGATCCTGTATATTGCTGTAACACAGACTGTGACTGAGGTCTGGAAGATTTCAGTCAGTATCCAGTGACACCATGCTGCAGTGCCAATTGTGTGGAATGAGGGGAGTGCTGTCCGAGACCCTGCTGCGGGGGGCAATTAGCCTATTTTCTCTGGAAGTCAGGCCATCGCTCACAAGCTCCAAAAAGGTACAAGGGCAGCATCATCTTCCCAACTCTTCAAGGGCCCCACTAGTGTACCAATAGTGGGAGAACATACAGGGTACTTTTGGGTGGAAGAGACATTTCACTGGGAACTCCAGGGCTGGAGACAGTGGGATCACATTTCTATGTGCATGAGCAAATGTATGCTTATGTAATTCATGTTATAGTGTGTATATGTTTTGCATATGTTACTTATGTTTGGTAAAGGTGTATATATATATCGGGTTCACTCCATCGCCATATGTGTGTTTATTGTAGAATATTATTTATAAAATATTTTACCAGGAACTAATACATTGAGAGTTACCTCTCGTTTTCAAGTATGTCTTGGGCACAGAGTAAAACAAATAATACATGGTTACAAGTACAGTTACATAAATGAACAAGGTATACATTATATACAAGACATTGCGTGCACAGTTAAAGAAAATATATATTATGAGCGTATGAAACAGTTACAGACCAGATTAAAGTGTGAGACAGCCTTAGATTTGAAAGAACGTAAGCTGGTGGTGGATATGAGAGTCTCTGGTAGGTTGTTCCAGTTTTGGGGTGCACAGAAGGAGAAGGAGGAACGTCCGAATACTTTGTTGAGCCTTGGGACCATGAATAGTCTTTTGGAGTCTGATCTCAGGTGATAGGTGCTGCAAGTGGTAGGGGTGAGGAGCTTGTTCAGGTAGCTGGGTAGCTTGACCAGAAAGTATTTGAGGGTGAGACAGGAAAGATGAACTTTGCGCCTAGACTCTAGTGATGACCAAACTAGTTCTTTGAGCATTTCGCAGTGATGTGTGTTGTAGTTGCATTGGAGAACAAAACGACAAATTGAATTGTAGAGGGTGTCAAGTTTGCTAAGGTGGGTTTGAGGAGCCGAGCCATATACTATGTCTCCATAGTCAATAATTGGCATTAGCATCTGCTTTGCGATACGCTTTCTGACCAGGAGACTTAGGGAGGATTTGTTCCTGTAAAGTACCCCTAGTTTGGCATAGGTCTTGGTTGTCAGGGAATTAATGTGCATCCCGAATGTTAAGTGGGAGTCAAACCATAAGCCCAGGTATTTAAAACTAGTGACAGGTGTTAGGGTGGTGGTAGCGTTGGTTCTAATCAGGAGCTCAGTCACTGGAAGCTTTACAAATTTAGTCTTGGTCCCAAATACCATTGTTACAGTCTTGTCAGTGTTTAAAAACAGTTTGTTTTGGGAAATCCAGTTTACGAGTCTCAAAAAGTCAGACTGAAGTATGTGTTGAAGGTCAGAGAGGCTATGGCTGTGTGCATATAGGATTGTGTCATCTGCATACATGTGTATTGAGGCTTCCTTACAAGCTGTGGGAAGATCATTAATGAACACTGAGAAGAGTAGGGGCCCCAGAACAGAGCCTTGCGGGACACCACAGGTGATATCCAGGGGGTTGGAGTTAGAGCCTGAGATGGACACATGTTGGGATTTTCCTGATAGGTAGGACTGAAACCAGTTTAAAGCATGCTTCCCTATTCCAGAGCTCTGGAGTTTGTTAACATGATCAACTGTGTCAAAAGCCTTTGCAAAAACTAGGAATACTGCACCAGTGAGTTGTCCCCGTTCCATTCCACACTGGATTTCATTGCAAACTTTTAGCAGGGTAGTTACGGTGGAGTGTTTGGGACGAAACCCAGACTGGAATTGGCTAGGGAAATTTGTCTTGGTGTAGAAATCGCTTAATTGGGAGTGGACACATTTTTCCATAACTTTGGAAAGAATTGGGAGAAGTGAGATTGGCCTGTAGTTCGAGACAGTGTTTTGTCCCCACTTTTGAAGATTGGGACAACTCTGGCAGTTTTCCAGGTCTTAGGGATATGGCCTGCAGACAGGATAGAGTTGACTATGGACGCAATTGGTTTGGCAATGGCTGGGGCACCAAGTCGTAGGAACCTAGATTGTAGTAAGTCGGGTCCACATTGGCTGCTTAGTTTTAGTTTGAGGAGCGCTTGTGTAATCTCCTCTTCAGATACTGGGCTAAATTGAAAATTGTGGGCAGTGTTGGGAGGGGGTGGGACTGTAGGGATTCCTGGGAGGGATTACCCCTATTTTTAGGCAGGGCCCCTGTCAGGTGGAGGCACTGCTGAACGCATTACCCCAATCTCATTCAGGGGAGGCTTAATTACAACAGGTAAGCACCAGGTAGGCCTTTTCCCACCACCATGGAATACCAGGGAAAAGGAGTGCAACACTAGCATGTGGGGAAAAGCAGTTTATGTTTAAAGAGGATGGAGTTGAAGACATGGTTAAGTAAAGACCATGGCAGGACTGAGAAACATTTTGAGACTAGAGGGATTTGGATCAAGATGTACAGTAGTAAGACATACTTTCCTCTGTGCCACAATTTTCACTGCCCTTGTGTGGCTGCACTGTGGCTACAGCCCTCGCAACCTTGAGGACAGTAAGTGACCAAGTAGGATTAACTCTGCTGGGTTCCATGTTTCACAATGGAACTTCATAGCGTTATCCTTTAGGACAATCAGCATGGAGAGAGGGGGAATACCGAAACTCACCTTTTAGATGAGTTACACAGCTGCATGCTTCCATGTCTCCATCTGGATCCATATCCCTTCAGCATTGACGGTAAGAGTTACAAGGCTGTACTGTTATTCCTTCACCTGGATTACGTAGATGTCCTTATTTGGGTCTACATCATGAGGAGGAGATTATATTCCATATTTGGTCAACTACATCATCAAGGGGGCGGGACAGCACACGTAACTATGCAGACCATTGATGATGTAGATACCAAATATGGCCATATAGCCTCCCCTCATGATGTAGATACCCATATAAAGGGCTATGACATCATCCAGCGGAAGGAATTACAACAACACTGCATATATGTATGTCTTTATATAGCGCCATTAATGTACATAGCGCTTAACAGTAGTAATACACTTGACAATCATATAAATAAAAAAGGCGGTGACTCTTTCCTTCATTGACACACGGAAGGTGGCCGAGCCACTCATAAATATTTTTAGGGTAGGTTAACTAGTGAGATCCTGACTGAACAAAGAGCACAGTTCATGAGTGAGCTTCTCCAAAGTCGATGGGCTGCATGAGCAGTTTAATGGCACCCTGAAACAAATGCTGCAGTTTGCATACAGGGAGGTGCCACAGGAGTCTATTGGCTTCTCACCCTTCAAGCTTCTATACGGGCGCCAGGTCCGTGGACCGCTCAACCTGTTCCAGAAGGGATGGGAGGGAGAGACCACAACAATGGATGTGATGGTGCTCCAGAATGTAGTTGAGCTCAGGGATCGGTTGGCCGATCTGACTGGGTTAGCACAGGCTAACCTCAAGAAGGCTCAGACCAGGCAGAAGCACTGGTATGATAGAAATGCCCATAGTAGAGAGTTCATGCCAGGGCAGCAGGTTCTTATTCTAAAGCCGACTTGCCTGGTCTAAAGATCCTGGCTGCCTGGTCCAGCCCATACCTGGTAATCTGATGGGTTAACAAGTCAAATTACGTGATAGCTCTGGATTAGGAGTTGGGTAGACACCGAAACTACCACATCAACATGATAAAAGAATACCGTACAAGTGGGCCGGTGGAGATGGCGTTGTGTAGCCCACCATCGGGATACATGATGAGCAGAGATCTGCCTGATTTCCTTAGGGGAGGCTAGGCAGGGAGGCTCTGTGGAGGATTTGAGAATCGGGTCCCAGCTAGCGGCTTCTCTACAGAAGCATGTATGAGAGTTGTTATGAAGGTATGGGAGTTTGTTCATGGAAAAGCCGGGACGGATTCAACTCACTGATCATCCGGTCAACACTGGTGATCAGAAAATAGAAAAATGTCCTCCGGCGCAAAAGCTCAAGCAAGATTTTCAAGCATGGGAGAAATACAAGAAAAAACTGAGCTAACAGTGTATTTATAAACAAATAAATGTATTGACTTGAACGTAAGACCAGTGCGATAACAGAACTGCCTGTATTGCATCTATGCCATTATAAATTTTATTCAGAGAGAGGCCAATAATGTCAGTGCAGTCTCCATTTGAATAACAACTATAGTGACAGAGACGCAATATGATCCCGCGGGTCTGACTTTCTAGTCAATACATTTATTTGTTTATTAATACACTGTTATCTCTGTGTTTTTTCTTGTATTTCTCCCATGCTTGGAAATCTTGTTTGAGCTTGTGCACTGGAGGACATTCTTCTACAGTGGCCGTTATTCGAAAAAATCACGGCGCCGTTTTCGTGTGCATTGCTGTACTCCACGCGGCATTAACACGGCCCACCGCCCCAGGCACACGTGTTTATCGCGGTTGCTTTGATTGAATTTCATGAATTGTGTGCAATTAAATGCAATGAAATTAATGAATTGTAATGTGTACAGTGCTGTGCTACTGAGCTACTGTGTCAATTTCAGGTGTTCCAAAACCAGAACACAAATTAAATTTAATGCACTCGTCGGAACTCGCGTCTAAAGGCGGTATGGTTGGAAGAAATCACACGCCATGACATGGGTATTCTGAGGTATACAACGCGTTAAGTGTTCGAATAACGGCCGCTGCATCGGTATTTTCTGCTGTTTGGAGGGATGTTGAAATCCCTCCTTTGGACTCTGGCTGCTGGACATAAGTATCATGCCATTTGGTACATTTTACTACCTCGTGATTAATTGGTGTGTTTCAAAATATGAGATACACCCATCACACATTAAGTTTTCACCCTTTGTATGCCTGTAATATAGTGGACAGCGCTACTTTAATTTTTTCTTAACACTGGTGATCAGAAGAAGCATGGAAAAGGAGATTGAGGAGATGTTGGAGATGGGGGTAATCTTCAGGTCAAAGAGTCCCTGGGTCTCGCCAGTAGTCCCCAAAAGGACAGAGCCACCCAGTTCTGCATAGACTACTGGCAGTTAAATGCCCAGACTGTGTCAGATGCCTTTCCCATGCCTCAGATGGATGAGCTTTAAGATGAGTTCGCCGGCGCAAGGTTTCTGACTCAATGGACATGAGCCTTATGCATTAGCAGATCTCATTGACCCATGAGGCGCAGGAGAAGTTGGCCTTTATCACCCCGAGTGGCTTGTATGAATTTTTGGTCGTGCCATTCGATATGAAGAACGTGTCGGGTACCTTCCAGCGTCTGGTTAATCGCCTGCTGGAGGGAATGCAGGGGTATGCCCAGGCGTACTTAGATGACCTAGCGGTCTTCAGTAGTTTCTGGGATGACCATCTTACCCATGTAGCGACAGCCCTAGCCCACATCGAGGAGGCCGGGGTGATGCTAAAGCCGTCCATATGTGTATATGTGTGTATATATGTATATGTATATGTGTGTGTATATGTGTGTGTATATATATATATATATATATATATATATATATATATATATATATATAAATATATATATAAATATATATATGTATGTGTGTGTGAGATATATATGTGTGTATATATATATATATATATATATATATATATATTGTGACATAGTCCAAAGGCTGATTCTGCTGTGTAGTTAGATCCCTGAATGGGATAGGATTTTGTTTATATGATTTGGTTTTGTTTCTTGAAGTAACAGTGTGGGAAATACTATAACACTGATCTGAGTAAACCGCTGAAGGTTCATGTCTGAGTACCTCCTGCCTACACCTATTAAAGCTGCAGTCCCTTACTGGGATGAAAATAAAGCAGGCAGAAGCCTGAGTTAAACAACATAATACTTTGAATGATCCGGTTATTCATATAATTAACCCTAGAAGACTGTGTCGGGAAGATCCCAGACAGACGTCAGCACTACAAAAGAGGGGCGTTTGTCACATATGGTGGAGAATGCGGGTCGACACTAAAAGGTCTGTGGGTTTGCAAATAAATGCGGGGGTTTAAAATGGCCACCCAGCCGAAGTAAAAGTACAGATGCTATGAGTGAAGTCTGTCCCACTGTGTATAACCAGTTGTGCTTCCAACATACACAGAGAATGTGCGAAGTATGGATGCAATAACACCCTGAACCCAAACAGAAAAATAAAAAATAAAAAATTAAATATATTAAAAAATATATATATATAAAAATATATATAAAAAATTAAAATATAAAAATAAAAAAAAAAAGAAAATGAAAATTGCAGCTAGCAAATTGTCTCTGCCGGGTTTCTAAAATGGCAGACGTGAAATGTTTGTTTTGTAATGTATATAACCATGAAAAACAGTGTCCCTTCAGGCCATACGATGATGATGACGACGACTCGTATGTGGCCCCTGGAGGAGAGCCGTACCCACAGATGAATTTAGTATGCTGGGCCTGTCATGAAGTAGGTCACATGGAAGATGTGTGCCCCCAAATTTTCAAAGACAAACAGCTGCAAAAGCAAGCAACGCCCTGTGAGTGCAAGCAAGATGTGGAAGCTGATACCAGTGAGTGCGTGCCCACTACCACTGATATCTCTATAGCTAATAAAGCAAAAAGAAAGACGAAAAAGAAAACTGTTCCTCAAGTCACAAGGGAAGTGACCAAGCCACTTGAACCTGCGCTGTCAGAAAGGCGCCAAGATGTGCTGCAGACCGGAGTAACGGGCAAATTTGTCATGGGAACGGTGGCAAAGGAAATGGAGGAGCAAAGGGATGCTGAATCCTTGATCCAGGATAAAGAGGCTTTAATTTCTGCACTCCAAGCTGCCAGCCATGATTATGAAGTCCTGTGGCAGGGATTGAAGAAGGAGCGAGAAGCGAACGTAGAGTTACAGAGGTGTATACTCCCAGCTTTACAAGAGCACGAGGCTTTGAAGAAAACAGAGTGTCTCTTACGGAGTGAGTTGGAAGAGGTGACGACTAGTCTGGAAAAGGCCAACACCGTAATTGCCACCATGGATTAAAAACAGATTAAGTCTGACAAATTGATTGC
This sequence comes from Ascaphus truei, assembly GCF_040206685.1. Lineage (NCBI taxonomy): Eukaryota > Metazoa > Chordata > Amphibia > Anura > Ascaphidae > Ascaphus > Ascaphus truei. The sequence goes on from NC_134490.1 coordinate 93,004,154, forward strand.
TATCCTAAAACAGAAATATGGGAAGGCTCTACAAGAGGTTCACGCGCTCAGCACAGAGGTGCAACACTCATGCCTGGAGGGCCACAGTCTGAACACAGAGCTGGGAATGTTGAAGCAAACCCATGAGATTGCCCTGAGTAAGTTAGAGTCTGTAAAGCAAGAAAATGAGAGTCTGAAAATGAAAAATTCAGATTTGACTGACCAAGCAGTAAAAGTGAGGAAACAGTTGAGTCGGGAACAGTAAGAAGTGTGGGAAGCACTACAGAATGCGCTGATGCAAACCCAGAGCAAGCACCAGAAAGAGGTGAAGACTCTGAGGGAGGACTGGCAGGATCAGATTGAAGAGCTGCAGAAGCAGATGGCTGAGCGCGAGATACAGTGCGCCGAAAGGGAGGAGGTGTCCATCCGTCAGGTGGTCTGCCTGACATTGCAGTATGGAAGCGAGATGGCCGATATCCACAAGCAGCTGGACCACACGGCAAATGAGGGGGCCCGGCTGCTGCTGGAGCTGGACAAAACCCGGGAGGAGCACCTGCAGCTGCAGGTCAAGAATAGAGAAAAGGAAACAGCGTTAAACCTTGCTCTGAAACAGATGACAGACATGGAATCGTGACTCAACTCCAAAGAAGTTGAATTAGCAGCCGCACTGAGTGGAAAAAGAAATACAGAGGGACAGCAACAAAGACGCTACCAGGACATGGGAGAAGCTGCTAGAGTGGTTCAGACAGGATATCAATCCTACCTCCTAACCAAGCAAGCTGTGCGTTCCTATACGAATATCTTCAATGCTGTTGCAATATTACGATTTGCTATAAAGATGAAGATGGAGAAAGAGATTCCAAGGCTAAAAGAGACACGGTCACAAAAGGAGACCAGGGAAAGTAAACTCAATGCCCCCACTGATGACAAAGAGGAAGGAGAAAGAATTGACTTTGATTGTGCTGCTGTTATTCCAGAAACAGATAGGCACCCTCCTGAGAATACTGAGAATATACTCCCTGATTTGGGATTCAAAAATACAGATCCTCAATTTCATTTACATTGTCCAGATGATTATCAAACTAGTGAACACACCCAGGCCACCACAGAAGATGTTTTAGCCAAGTGGGTGGCAGTTCCTGAAAACACAAACATGATGAAAAATCCTGATGACATTGTTAATATGGAATACGTTTATACAATACAGAGGCAATTAGGTCCCAAAAGGGAAATCAAAGATTTCTGATGAGAGGATACATCTCAGTAAGAAGAGCCTAGAAGTTTCAAAGATTGAAAAGAAAAAGCGACGGTCAACGCTGCGCCTGAATAGTTCCAGATCTTGCCACTCTGGACCACAGTGTGGAGCCAAGGAGAATCCGGTCCGGGTGTCTCGTCAGTGGCTGAAGAAACAGTCCAGTCATTTGCAGGATGCAGCGGGTGTTGAAATGAAGTCAGAGGATGTAATGGACTAGAAGTCAAGAAATTATTTTTTTGGGAACTGACCGATTTTTATGTTACACGTGTGGACTATGTCACGGACACTTAACTTTGCAAATAAGCTAGTGTAGTTACTGCTGCGGCAGAGTTTATTCGAGCATTTGCCCGTTCTCTGCCGCAGCAGTAGCCTGGCGCGCGCCCGAGAGTGACGGGCGCATGCCGAAGCAGCGGAAGAGCGCCCTCCGATCGGGGCGCTCTCCCTACCGCTGCCGGGTCCGCCGGGTCCCCCGGAACCCCCTGCCGCTGTCCCGCGATCGCGGGACACCAGGGCTCCCTCGGGGAGCCCCTGGACGCGCGTGCAGGGGGCGCACGCTCCCGATGACGCGTGACCGCGCGTCTATGACGCGCGGCACGCCGAGGGGCGGCCACTAGCAAGCCGGGAGATTTCCCGGCTTGCGGTACCGACCACACTCGGATAAAGTGTGTCGGTACTGTATGCTATATTAGGCCTCTAGAATAAGCATTTTGTAAATATTGCAATGTTATTTTTTCTCTTCATTGAAAATGTAGGTAAAACTACAAATTAATATACAGGGTTGACGGCCCTTAACAAGATTACAAGGCTGCAGTATTTTTTTAAAAAAATGGCCCTTTTTGGTTGGTAAATATATACAGTAATGAGGTTCATATTCTAGAGTAGAAAAAAAAACCCAGGGAGGTGATAGAAACTGTCCGGTTTTGTAAGTATATTTATCATATCCTGGGTTATAGGAATTTGTTGCTTGAAATATATTTTTGAAAATAGTTCCCTAATAGAGGGCAACAAAATATGTTTGCCAAGTATAGTCTCTTATTGCAAAACCTATTGTCCATAATTGGCGTAAAAAAAAAAAAAAAAAGTTCATATTCGTGTCATGTGAATGCTTAATATTGTACTGGGGAGTTAGAACAAGTATTTCAGGTAGGACGCTCACACCAGTGAGGTCCATGGCCGCTCACCCCAGTAGGTATGACCTGGGGAGGGGAATATGTGACATACAGTAGTCCAAAGATGTTAGGCAGCTTTCTGCCCGGTTTTAGGTCAGAAAGTGCAGGAATAATTAAAAATGATCCATTCCACAGCTTCACATTAACTCAGGCGGGTGGATAGAAAATCCAGACCACAGTTTACAATGTGTCTAGTTCTCCCTCACCTGCTCTCCTAATCACTAGAACAGGTATTTAGAGCAGAGAGGGTTGCTTTTCAGTCTCCCTTCTTAGAGCCTGGGGGCTGGGGGTGTCGCTGCTCCCCTGCATCCAGTTCGGGGAGGATGCCCCCTTCATGTATCACAGTATCAGAGGATTTGCCTGGACATTTGCGACCGAGTTCCCACGATGAACAGATAAGACAAACAAATGTTTATTGCTGTATCTAAAAGACTGTATGCTGTATCTAGTGACCCTAAATGAGAGGGCATTGTTTTAAGCTGGGGAACCAGGTTAGTTGGCACAGCAGCAGTTAGAGAGGCTGATTCTGCTGTGTAGTTAGATCCCTGAATGGGATAGGATTTTATTTATATGATTTGGTTTTGTTTCTTGAAGTAACAGTGTGGGAAATACTATAACACTGATCTGAGTAAACCGCTGAAGGTTCATGTCTGAGTGCCTCCTGCCTACACCTGTTAAAGCTGCAGTCCCTTACTGGGATGAAAAAAAGCAGGCAGAAGCCTGAGTTAAACAACAGAATGCTTTGTTTGATCCGGTTATTCATATAATTAACCCTAGAAGACTGTGTCGGGAAGATCCCAGACAGACGTCAGCACTTCAAAAGAGGGGCGTTTGTCACAATATATATTATATATATATATATATATATATATATATATATATATATGTGTGTGTGTGTGTGTGTGTGTGTGTGTGTATATATGCATATATGTATAAATATGTAAATATGTGTGTGTGTATGTGTATATATATATAATGTGTGTGTGTGTGTGTGTGTGTGTGTATATATATATATATATATATATATAGACGTGTGGTAACCAGGGGATCCTGATGACCAAAGAAGACAGCACACTGCAAGGTTGATTTCAAAAAAGTGTATTGTGGAACACAGGGCCGCCAACGTTTCGGTCCTCACAACGGTCCCGTTGTGAGGACCGAAACGTTGGCGGCCCTGTGTTCCACAATACACTTTTTTGACATCAACCTTGCAGTGTGCTGTCTTCTTTGGTCATCAGGATCCCCTGGTTACCACACATTTATATGCTACATATGGGACAAGCATCTGCCTCCTATACCAAACCGTGAGTGTAAATCTCCATACCATGACTATATATATATATATATATAAATATGCAAATACAACTGTATGCTCATCTGCATGTCTTAGGCGGGTCTGCAACCCCGCCTTTCCCCATTATCACCCAGCATACAGCACTTCCACTGCAGCAAGGGATTCTGGGAAATGACATGCAAATGAGCACACAGTGTCACTTTTTGCCTCAAAAACCATTTTTAACATGGTTCCCTATAGGCTTAAGCTTGCTGCATGGTCACAGCTTTGAGCACAGCCAGGGTTAAGGTGCATATATATATATATATATATATATATATATATATATATATATATATATATATATATATATATATATATATATGTATGTATATGTATGTATGTATGTATATATATGTGCTGTAACGGGGGGGGTTGTGTGTGTGTTTACTTATTTTCTGCATGCTGTGTTTAATTTAACCTGCGTGTGCCTGCATTATCGTGGCCATATCGTGGAAGGAACCTGGATGAACCTGGATGATTTGAGCAGAGCCGCGGGACTTTAACATGGTGATATGAACTCTGACTTTACATTTTATTATCTCTCCACCATGCCTGCTTTCCGTTATTAACGGCCCTGCCTTCAGTTCAATTTCACAGCAGTGGGAGTTGGTTCTGTTCCTCCTTGCTGCATCTCCCCTACCTCGTTTACCCCATGATTCCACATTTTATGTGCAGTACTCTCTGACATATGTGGGGTTTCTGTGTACAGTACACTGGCGACACAGTTTATTACACTGCGGCCAGATCCGCAATCCGGGAGATTTCCCGGCTTGCTAGTGGCCGCCCCTCGGCGTGCCGCGCGTCATAGACGCGCGGTCACGCATCTTCGGGAGCGTGCGCCCCCTGCACGCGCGTCCAGGGGCTCCCCGAGGGAGCCCTGGTGTCCCGCGATCGCGGGACAGCGGCAGGGGGTTCCGGGGGACCCGGCGGACCCGGCAGCGGTAGGGAGAGCGCCCCGATCGGAGGGCGCTCTTCCGCTGCTTCGGCGCGCGCCCGTCACTCTCGGGTGCGCGCTAGGCTACTGCTGCGGCACAGAACGGGCAAATGCTCGAATAAACTGTGCCGCAGCAGTATGTGTTTGTGGGTGATTTTGTGTTTCTCATATCCCTGGTGGATTGATCTATTTCTGTGTGGGCATTAGCTTCTTTGCACTAACCATTAGGGGCGGCATATGCATCTGATTTGTATTCTATACCCTATGTGAGGATATTTTGCTTCTAACCCGCTAACCACCTTTATGTTCTTGATTTTTGTGTGTTTATTTGAGTGTAGGACATTCACTTGATGAGTATGCCCTCACTTTAGGTCTTTTAGTTGGCATATATTTGATTCCAACTATACGATTGTTATATCACTCTTTCCTCCCAGTGGTTATATGTGGGGACCGGCCGGTCATGATTCTTAGTGGGATCTTTCTGATTCCCACTGTGAATGTTAGGATCCTCCTCCCCTCACCTTTTTTATATCTGGGTTTCCACTTTTGTGTGCACACAGCATTATTGGGATATGAGCTTTTGACTGTGTTTTCCCCGTCTGTCATTGTATTTAGATGTATGTCTTTTTTATTGTGTTTGATTTGTTTTTCTAGTCCATGATTAATAAACCTTTTTGATTCTACTATTCTACATGATCCGAGTGCTTGTTCTGGGATTTCTCTGTCTTTTTGTGTGTTTACATATCTTTGTTCCCATAGAACCGCCACTTACATTTATTTGGGTTTATTTGTGGTTTGTGATCATATTTATAGCTTATTGG